>NW_027639508.1:0-62500 GCF_949606895.1 Notothenia rossii | reverse complement strand
ATGCTCTTTTTCTTTTTTTTCTCTCTTAATGCATTGCATAAAGATCGAATCGGGAAAAATCGGTATCGGCTAATTGTCAAAATCAAATGATCGGAATCGGATCGGGAGCAAAAAAAGGTGACCGGGACATCCCTATGCAGTAGTTGTCTAATAGATGACATTACATTACATGTCATTTGTTAGACGCTTTTATCCAAATACATACATACTTACATACATTCAGTACTGTGAGCAATCCCCACAGGAGCAATTTGGGGTGAAGTGTCTCAGGGACACAACGACATGCTGACTGCAGTGGGGTTTGAACTTGCTACCCCCTGATTCGAAGTCCAGCACACTTCCACTGAGCCACAGCCGCCTCAGATGAGTTGACGTTGCTCACCTGGTCTCTTTTGGTACGGTTTGTGTCGCTGGACTGGTTCCTAGTTCGACAGCTGACACAGCTTTACTTAAATCAGTAAAGCTGCAATAATGGTTTGGAAAAGTTGACATTTCCCCGCTGATCTCTTGTTGTCTGTTACCGTTCCCTCACTGGTTTCTATAGAGTGGGTTTTGCTCCCCTGGCTTCTTGTTGTAAAGGTGATGAGGTGACGTTGTTCCACTTCTCTCTGATAGTTCAGTTCATGTTGCTACACTGGTTTCTAATTTACAATTGACATTACACCGCTGTTTCCTGGTTTTGTAGTTGACTTTGCTGTTTCTTAGTTTGACATTTCACGCTTCTCTTCTGGTTAATGCTTTATTGGTTTCTGGTTCTTGAAGTTTTTCCACTGGCTTTTGGTTGTTTCAGTTGACTTTGCTCCCCTGATATTTGGTTGTAAAGTGCATGATGCTTCAACGGTTTGTCATGAGCTTTCCTCTTACAATTGTATCTCATAGCATCTGCACGTGATATATTTATATATGTTACATCTGTAGGCTCAGTATTTGAGGTATATTTATATATTTCAACATCTGTGAGCTCAGTATTAGTGATATATGTATATATGTTACATCTGTAGGCTCAGTATTTGAGGTATATTTATATATTTCCACCTCTTTGAGCTCAGTATTAGTGATATATTTATATATTTCCACCTCTGTGAGCTCAGTATTTGAGGTATATTTATATATTTCCACCTCTGTGAGCTCAGTATTTGAGGTATATTTATATATGTCCACCTCTGTGAGCCACGTCAGAGCAGAGCCTCTTTAATGTTTGCTGTTATTCATTATGAATGACCTGGAATTCCTGCTCGGAGACGACTCATGAATCATTGAGCAACGACCAATCAGAGCTGCAACCACAATGCTGCTGTTTTTATTTTTGTTGTTATTATTCACGTCATTGGAGCCACATCTGGACCCGGGACTAGTTTACCTTCAAGGAGCTCTCTTTTGTTTTTACCTGACATTTATTCTGGGTTTCTGCTATTAATTAACACCTAGATCAATATGATAAAAGCCTATCAATAGCCGCTTTCACACCAAGTACTTTGCCGCACTTAGTTCTCCGGTACTTAGTACCCCAGGGCACTAAGTACCAATCGCGTTCACAACGGAGTACTTTTCCCTGATGGAAGATTACGCAAATGAGCCGCTGACGTCACTTCGTCTTCTTCTGCTTTGGGTTTACTGGCAGGCCGCAAAAAACTTCACGGCGTATACTGCCACCCGAAGTCCCCGGCCGGAAGTCCCCGGAGTTGGGGACTGGCTTCAGTAGAAGCTGCTGGGACTCCCAGCAGCTTCTACTGAAGCCTTCCGAGTAAATCACCAGAACGCCGACACCTCCTCATCTCCACCGCTCCTATGGTTTCTTTTGTGTTGCCATAAGTTATTCTCTCTCCGTTGGTGCGCGGGGCTAATGCTAATGCTAATGCGAGCAAATACAATGGCTGCTTCAAAAAACTTTTCAGAGTTTTACGGGGCGTGGTTTGCAATTCGCCCAGCCAATAGAAATTGGTACTTTTTTGGTACCACCTCTCTAGCAGGGACTAAAAATGGGGGTAAAAGTTCCCGGCACTAAGTACTCTTTTTGGTGTGAACGCGACATAAGGGCTACTAACGGAACTAAAGGGGAAAAGTACTCCGGTGTGAACGCGCCTAATAATATACATAACATGAACCATCAGATTTTAACCATGCAGTTTATCCAAAGGTATTTTGCCCTTTAAAAATCTCTGCTAGTATTCATGTGGGTAATAATCGTATTGAAAGGATTTAATGATTTCAATGTGCTGAAGCTTCTGTATTAACTTCACCAAGGAGGTCAAGTTTTCGACTTTGTTAGTTTGTCAACGGGATTAAGGGAAGTACGACTGCCCTGATTTTCATTACACTTGGTGGAAGTGTGAAGAATTGGCCAAGAAAGACTCCACTACATTTTGGAGCCAATCTAAATTAAGTAGCAGCTACACATGTTGAAGAAAGTGCATTTGTGCTGCATTCATTTGGTAGGAAAATAATCTGAAAAATGTGTTACGGACTAAATACAAAATAATCACGCCCTCTCAAGTTGATACCAACTCCAAATAGATACCAATTCTGTTTCAACACTCCTAGTAATATAACACACACTTCTCCTTTGTTGCATCCATTTAAATCGGAGAAGCTTTAGTCATCCATCCATCCATCCATCCATCTTCTCCCGCTTATCCGTGGTCGGGTCGCGGAGGTATCAGTTCCAGCAGAGAGCCCCAAACTTTCTTTTCCCTGGCCACATCAACCAGCTCTGGCTGGGGGACCTCAAGGCGCTCCCAGGCCAGAGAAGAGATATTGGCTTTGCCATCCAGGGAGTTAGAATTATATCCAATAAAACCTGTGATTCAGTATTTGACTATTTAACCCTCCTGTTATCCTTGGGGTCAATTTGACCCCCCCCCCCCATTCAATGTTTTTAACGTATCTAAAAAACTGGTTCACATTATTTGTTTTGCTTAGTATTTCATGACTTTTCTTAATTTAGTGAGGACTAATGGGTAAACATAAAATTAACATGAAGATCTTTTTTAAATGTCCTGAACGCACTTTGCACGCATCGTTGTTCCTTTGGGTCAATTTGACCCCAGGCTGTTTTAGTTGGAAAAAACCTATAACAATGTCAATATTTTACACATATTTGTGTTGATTGTGTAGGATGATATTGAGGTGACTATTACATGCAAAATGTATAATTGTAAAAAAAAAAACGACCCTCTGCTTTAGTTATTGGTCCTTTAAAAACATCAAAAAGATCTTACTTTAACATTTTATTTCAGTCAGTGAGATTTTATGGTGATTTATATATTTTTCGATGGTCACATAATAGGAATTCTGGATGTATAAAGGGGTCTGTGGGGGGGAAGGTTGGGGTAATGTTTTATTTAAATGGTTATTTAGGTAGTCAACTAAGATACCTAAAGCACCAGAGACATACATGTTGGTTAACATGTGGAATATGATCATTGTCTTGAGTTTTAAACTACTGGGGTCAAATTGAGCCCATGGATAAAGGGTGTAAAGTAAATCTGAGGTTAACAGGAGGGTTAGATTTGTCAAATAAAATACAGAATCAATCCCAGATCAAATGGACGTTAAAGGGTTTTGAATATACTGTCTTCGGTGATCGTACGGTTATATTAAATGTCTGTTTCCTTGTTTCCTATCTTAAATATTTGACCGTGTTGATGTTGGAGGCGTGTGGCCATGTAACATGTAATGTAATGTTGCAAATGGAGCTGCTGCGATGCAAGAAAGAGTTCAGACTTGAACTGAAAACGTATTATCGTAACGTTATACAGTGAATGCACCATTGGACCTGGCACTGGTGTGTGCTCTGCCTCAGGTTTCTAAAACACCAAAGGCAACAAAAACAGATGTTAGTTAAAGGTTTTTTAAGCATTTGCTCAAGAGAATTCACAGAAATATTTTTCTATTATAGTATCCAGAAGATATTGTTTTGGCTCCCAGGAATTATTCCTCTCAACTGTAACTAAAGTCCAAAAGAATTTCGCTCTAATTGTCGTACATTTGGCTTTTGATGTTTTGATTGATTGGTCCATTATGTTGAGGAATGTGTTTGATATTTTACGGTTCTGTAATTTTTCATTTTTAAACGATGTGTTGGTGCCAAAAACATTGTTCTTTTTGCTGCTGTTTGTGTAGAAAAACTGATTTTCAATCTTAATGAGACTCTCGTGGCTAAATAAAAACAACTGTTTTACGTCAACAAATATAATGTGTTTTACAGGAAACGTTACTCTTTTATCAGCAACATACTATACGGTGACTTTGAAATGTTCCAACTAACATCTGACTCAACATCACGATGAAAGCTTTTCTGGTAAATACTTAAAAAGTCAACTTTGGTTTACTTTGCTTTATTTATTCAGATCGAGCTCTCTTGTACAGGAGACACCACCTGAGACCTAATTACATATACAGTACACACACACACACACACACACACACACACACACACACACACACACACACACACACACACACACACACACACACACACACACACACACACACACACACACACCAGCCAAATTGGACATAGGTGTGTGTGTGTCGTATGAGTAAATGTAGCAGTGGCATCTGTTGTGTTCGTCTGTCCCCCAATATAGTAGAAAAACTGAACACACACACACACACACACACACACACACACACACACACACACACACACACACACACACACACACCAGCCAAATTGGACATAGGTGTGTGTGTACTGTGTCGTATGAGTAAATGTAGCAGTGGCATCTGTTGTGTTCGTCTGTCCCCCAATATAGTAGAACAACTGAACACACACACACACACACACACACACACACACACACACACACACACACACACACACACACACACACACACACACACACACACACACACACACACACACACACACACACACACACACACACACACACACACACTAAAGCAGCTACAGATATTATTAGAAAAGACAGTAAAGTACTTTAAAGTCCCTCAAAATAATGAGTCTCTTTAAATTGATTAAATTGAAGGTTGTGTTGATTTTTAAAATATTTTTTACCAAGAGTACACTTTATATTAGGTTTTCCTTGTCATCTTTGGAACTTCAGCTTGTGCAAAAACAAATAAAGAAAGACTGTGGCGTTGCTAAGGGTTTTATTTAATTACTTTATAGACAATTTCAGGGCAAAAAAATATTTTAAAATGTCTTTCTTTTGTGTGCCTTCTCTGTGGAATTGTATCCTCAATTTTTTCAATAAAGTGGAAAAGGTTAAATTTGTATTCAGCAAATTGATGAATTAAGCAGCACACCAGAATCAGAGAAAAGCCGAGTACACTTTATTATCTTTTTTATCTATTACAAGTATTGCCATATTGAAAAGAGTAACCACACATTTCCCTCTTATCATATTTCATTTTTGAACCTAAAACCATCACCATAAATCCCAGCAGCCTGCTTCCTCCTCAGCGCTGTGTCCAGATGAGAAAGCGTTTAGCAGCAGACATGTTAGCGGAGGACATATTTTGACCCTTTATTACCTCGTCCCACATCATCCATCTCCCCCCCCCCCCCCCCACGACCTGCAGACCCCCGAGCTGCAAACAGAACCAGTGATTTTCCTCTCTGAGCTTCATTAGTGTTCCCCTCAGGAGGCGTCTGCACTTAATTAATCACCAAACCAGTTTCCTGCTTTTTTTTTATCGACCTTTTGATCTGTGATGGATGTTTCATTTCCGTCTTCACCTCTGGATCTTTACTGTGACGTTCAGGTTTATTTATAAGTAAAACTCAAACTGTCTGCGGCCTGTTGGAGCTGAATGAATGAAGTTTTTTTTCGGTGTGATTTGTGAGGAGTGGAGCGAGCTGCCAGCTGGTGTTTTACGAGCGTCAGCGCGGCGGTGAAACACCCGGATTTGGTCTGAATTTAAATCTGACCTACTTTTCTTGTCATCAAAAAGCGTGAATCTGTTTTTCTTCGTCGTCTGAGGAGGACGAGGAGGAGGAGGGGGGGGGGAGACAGGAAACTCTGTAAGCAGACTTTTCCCCAGACGGAGGGGAAGCACCAGCAGATTTACACCAGGATGAAGCTTTTACAATAAAAAGCTTTTTCTTTTTTCTTTCTCGGAGCTGCTTTGGCTCAGTTTCCAGCGCCGCCCTAAACTGTCAGTCCTCTCCCTTTTCCTCGTCCTTTTCCCCTCATTCAGGAACCTGACAGAAACTAAATCTGCCTTTTCTCTTCTGCTACTATTTCTTCCACCTGAGCCGAGGATCCTGCTGGTTTCGGCGGCGTTGTGCCGACCCAGCAGAGTTAATGGGATTATGCAGATGGCAGCGCTCCTAAAGCAGCCATTTGAAGTGTTTAATGGAGATTATGGAAATGGTCGGGCGGCTCAGACCTTCACTCAATGAATGAAAAGACGACACAATGACAAGAAAGGAGACGAGGAGCAGCTGCTGGGAGGGGTCGGCGCGGGGAAGTCAGGGTGAAGGGTCGCCGGGGGATTGACAGCTCGATGCCTGGCTCTGCAGCACTACGGCAGGGCGGGACTTAAGGAGATACATTTGGGCCCAAAGTTTTAGAAGTAACATGAATTTAAAAGTTCATGTTTTGACAAATACATAATAATACCAACAATAATAATAAAGGTCTTCTGATTCTGATTCTAAAACACAATGATGTAATCAAAACTAAAATTATGAGATTTTTTTTTATTAGGTTGAATATTATTTATATAGAGAGGCGAAGTCCCTCCCTTTCCGGGACCTTATTTCAGAGAAAATATGTGTTGAAGTCAATGGCGAGACAAAGATTATCTTTCGATCCCGTTTGAATTGCGCCACAAATTACACATATGATGTTTGTCAATTTAAAAGGTAATTTTGCAAGTCAAACAAATATGTGTGTGTGTCGTAAAACTGTGAAGTAACACTTTTTTGTGTGAACCGTTCAATGAACTACATCTCCCATCTCGCACCACACACCAAGACGGCCGTCACGTTGGCACATTTCACTTCTTTCTTTCAGAATGAGGCGGAAAGTATTAAAAGAGGTGAAAATCACTCCAAGTCTGGGCATGTTGAGAGCTGTACATACACACAAGGGGAGTTAGTCGGTTCGTAAGAGCCAGCATGCGGGACCGGGATTCTGGGATTTGTAGTCTTTCTAGTTGCGTATTTTTCATAGTCTTATATTTCAACAGTTTTACAACAAACAGTGACTTTTTTGAAATGGAAATTATTTTTTAAGATTGACAAACATCATATGTGTATTTCGTGGCACAATTAAAACGGGATCGAAAGATACGTTTTCTCTCCCCATTGACTTCAATACATAATATTTCCGAAATAAGGTCCCATGGGTCGGAAGTAGATGGGCGGGACTTTGATTTTTTTTTTTAGATTTGTTAAAGTGCGGTTGCTGAACTGCACCTCTTATACCGTGATTGTTGCCAAGTATGATCAAAAACAGCTTGGCAAATAAAACCTTATCACTGGCATCAGTCAACATAAACATTTAGCACTTTAAATGGTATTTTTTGTACGTTTTTTGCTATAATGTTAAAAAAAAACAATGTACGGACGTCACAAGAACAGATACTATACTGTACTGAGTCTATGGCAAAATGTGTATAACCTTATATATAATATATATCACTATTGCGTCATCTAAATGCAGCCTATTTATCCCGTATAATTCTACATTGTGAACAACAAATCTGTGTCTAACTCTACAGGAGAGCAAGACTGGGTTGCTTTTATGCTATATTCATTAAAAACAAAGTATTAGGCAACGTACATTTTACGATTTTTAGTATGCATTCGAATGTTGCCTTGTTTTTTTACTATAAACTTGAATAAAAACACTTTTCACAGCGATATATAAAGGAAAGAAGAATGGAATTATGACCTATTTAGTGTATTGCAAACCAAAGAAGGGAATGCAAACCGTAATAAAGAAGTGTTTAAATCAGGGGTATCAAACTCAATTTCTTCGCGGGCCACATCAGCATTATGGTTGCACTCAAAGGGCCGGTTGTAACTTTAAGACTATATAAAAATACATATATAAATATTTAATATAAAATAATGTATTATATTACATTATTGCCTCTGCATTGGTTTATTATCGGATAGGGTAATAACTTCATAATCAACTACGCCTGAAAGCAGAAGTCTACGGCAAATAATTGCAAGTCTCTTCAGTGAGAATGTCACAAAATGATTTTAAAAGATAAGCCAAATTCTGGAAAAAAAGTAACATTTTGAAAAGAAAAGTCAAATTCTGAGAAATGCAAATGAGAGATGCATTGTGGGACATGTAGTTTATGGGCAACGTGCTTCTGTAAATCGGCATGTAATCGTATAATAAACATATTATATCCTTTCCGAGCTGTTGCAGGGCCACAGAAAATGAAGTCACGGTCCAGATTTGGCCCCCGGGCCTTGAGTTTGACACCCCTGGTTTAAATGCATTGGATTAGTAGAAATACAGTGTTCCTGTTACACACTGTCATCAATTCTTTGCAAAACCTCATTACCTTATTTTGTCCATCTTGGTTTCCTTCACTTCCTCGTTTATGTTATGCTTCATCCTCGTATGATACAAAGGAGAGATGCACAAACTCAAAGGTCTAGTAGCTGTAGCGATATCACTTTTTAGGAAGTAGGAAGTCCTTTAAAATGGGTCGTCTGGATCGATTCAAGGTCGAGTGGTTGAGGAAGGTTATTGGACCTCAGGAATGGTTGCTTGCTTTGATGTGATTGGCCAACACAGGTTCATATTTTCTGCCGGTGACATACTGGCCTCATTCAAACCAATCAGCTGCCTTTGTTATTTTGCTCAGGGCAATAGTCAGAATGAATATTCACACACATTTCTGATTTGAGAGTCTGTTCTGCTGTTTCACTCATCGGAAGAGAAACTGGTCTGTTGATGTTTAATTTCGTTAGTTCTCAACATAAACAGTTTCAATTTCTTGCTTACAAATACTCAAGTGCTTCTTGTCGAATTGATTTCCTCAACGTCAATTCAAACCAGAACCAGAGTTTAGTTTCTTCTCCTGATCGAAGGCGATTAATGAGCCGCCAAGCCTCGGTTTGGACGAACATTTCTGACTGGAAAGTCACAAAATGACGTAAAAGACACAACACATCTACAAGGGAATTCGAAACAAACAAAAACAGTCCCAAAGAGTGAATCAAAATCTCCAATAACAGACACAAAACATCAACATGGAGACAAAGTACAACTAAAGAGAAACCAAACCACCACAAAGACCACAATCTGACTCAAAACATCCACAAAAACAAACAAAAAACCCAAAACAGACATAGAAAGACCACAACACAAAAACAAGCAACACGTCTACAACCACACACAAAACAACCGAAAACATACGCTTAAGGACCGTAAAGAGGAACACAACTACCAGAGACTCAAAAGGACCAAATAAGAGACACACAACGTCCAGAAAGAGATTAAAAAAACCCACACACAGATGTAAAACAAGCAAAAGAGGCACACAAAAAGACCACAAAATGCATATAAAGAGACACAAAACTACCACAAAGACACAACACAACCAAAGAGCAAATCAAAAGAACCAAAAAGAACAAAACCAGATGCAAAAGAACCAAAAATAAATATAAAAAGACACATTTTCCACAAAACACATCCAACAAGAAACTCAAGATATCCGTAAAATGTATGCAAATCAACCAGAAAGACCATGAAAATTACCAAAAAATCAACAAATAAATGCGAAACAACTAGAAAAGACACAACATTGAACTCAAAACCTCGACAAAGAGACAAAATCTACCAAAAAGAGACACAAAAACACAGTGAAGAGACTCAAAACTACTAAAACGAGATACTAAAATTACAAATAGAGACTCCAAAAAAACAAAAAGAAGAACCTAAAAAAGCGTGAAGAAGCTCAAAACAACTAAAAAGAGATGCTGAAAGTTCACACAGAGATACAAAATGTCTGTCTGAATATATGCCTCTTGTTTTTACTGTATGTACTGTAGGGCTGTAACCAAATATCCGAATATCAGAATATTCGTTCATTGGAGTACTATTCGGGTTTCAATTTCGTTATTCGGATATTCATTTTTTGTTTTTTTCCGTTTTTTTTCGAATTTATTGAAAACTCCAATATCAACGTAAGAGCTTGTGCCTCTTCGGGGGGTGCTAGCACTTAACCATACACTTTATCGTTTACTTTCTCCGTCTTTATATTTCTCCGTTAATCTCCGTCACGATGTTTCCATAGCAACAACAACTTCCTGTCAACAGCGCTAACTCTCCTTCAAAATAAAAGCATGTCCATAAATAGGAAGCCAAGCCAAATTACACTTAAGACATATAAAACTGCAACAAAAGTAACAAACACAAAGCGATATCCTTTTTAATTTCAAAAAACACAAATTGGGTTACATTAACAGATAACTATAAAACAACAATACGGGAGAATAGCAAAATGAATGACGTGAATAAACCGAAATATACGTGTTGAAGCGGTACGCTGCTGATTACTACCCCCCCCACCCCCGAACGGGCCGAATATTCGCTGCTGATTACTACCGAATATCCGGAGCCCGAAAAAAGGTATTCGGGACAGCCCTAATGTACTGTATGAGGGCTGCTGGGGCGAAACAACTAGAAAAAGACACAAAAAGAACTCCAAACCTCTACAAAGAGACAACATCTACCAAAAAGAGACTTAGTGAAGAGACTCAAAACTACTAATACGAGATGCCAACATAACATATAGAGACTCAAAACCCCCAAAAAGAAGAACTAAAAACAACCGAAAAGATAAGCTTTAGGACCATGAAGAGAAACAAAACTACCACAGAGACTGAAATGGACCAAATAAGAG
This sequence comes from Notothenia rossii, assembly GCF_949606895.1. Taxonomy (NCBI): domain Eukaryota; kingdom Metazoa; phylum Chordata; class Actinopteri; order Perciformes; family Nototheniidae; genus Notothenia; species Notothenia rossii. Next base: position 51,652 of record NW_027639508.1, on the reverse strand, counting down.
ACACACAACGTCCAGAAAAACCAAACGACCAAAAAGAGATGCAACAAACTCTAAATCTAAAAGAGGCACACAAAACACAAACATATCAAATGTATGCAAAACAACCACAAAGACCATGAAGAATTACCAAACTATCCACAAATAGATGCGAAACAACTAGAAAAATACACAAAAAGAACTCCAAACTTCTACAAAGAGACAACATCTACCAAGAAGAGACACACAAACAGAGAAAGGGACTCTCGACTGGCCCACCTCGGTACCGCAAGTAAATTGTCAACGGGGGGGCGGGGTGCTAGTGACTTATCCGACCAGCCCACATCGTCCGACCGGCCCACTTCAGTGCCGGCCCATCGGGATTCGTCCCAAACGATGGCCAGTCGGTTGGCCTGGAGAGAGCTCTGATCCAGACATGGAGCTTCTTCTTTTGTTTTTTTTTGGAGTCTCATATGCCCCTTTCACACCAACGTGGTTCCAGGGCCGGTTCGGAGCTGGAGCTTGAAAAGCACCGTTTTTTCCTGTTCACACCGCAGCGGAGCCGTCTCTAAGCTCCGGAATCCGGTTCGTTTCAAGCACCAAAAAGTTGTCGGTCTAGAAGCAAGCACCGCCAACGTCACGCTTACGTCGGAGGCGGGGGCGGGGTCACGCAAACTGTTACGTCATGACGCAAACAATGACGCAATGACGCAGCACCACTCGGGCTCTGGGTGGTGTGAACAGAGCGGGCGCTGAAAAGAAAAACCGGTTCCGAACCAGAAAAGCTCTAGCACGGAGCTAGAACGGGGAAAAAGCCTGGGTGTGAAAGGGGCATATGTTATTTTGGCATCTCCTGTTAGTAGTTTTGAGTCTCTTCAGTGTGTTTGTGTCTCTTTTTGGTAGATGTTGTCTCTTTGCAGAGGTTTTGAGTTCTTTTTCGGTCTTTTGGGTCTTTTCTACTTGTTTCGCATCTATTTGTGGATTTTTTGCAATTTGTCATGGTCCTTTTAGTTGTCGTTTGGTTTTTGTGGACGTTGTGTGTCTCTTGTTTGGTGCTTTTGAGTCTCTGTGGTAGTTTTGTTTCTCTTTACGGTCCTTAAGCGTATCTTTTCGGTTGTTTCGTGTGTGGTTGTAGATTTTGTGGTGTTTCTGTGTCTGTTTTTGTGTCAAAACAGGAACATAGAGATACAAAATGTCTGTCTGAATCCGTCTCTTGTTTTTACTGTATGTAGACGGGCTGCTGGGGCCTCAGTCCATGTTCCTGATTATTTAGTTTAATCTAAGTTACTGCAGGAACCCCAGAGGAAAGGTGCAGCAGTGAAGCTCCATGTCTGGATCAGAGCTCTCTCTGTTTGAATCCCTCCTGTAAACCTGCGCTGATTGGACAGTAAACTGAGTTTCTGCCTTCATTTATTTTCTCTGTGCACTCGACTCTCTGCAGATGTTTCTCTCGGCTTACTCATTCATAAAAAATGCAGCGTGTCAATAATAAAAACCTAATATTTCTCGTGTCGGGCGACGAGAATAAACATGGCGGCAGAACAAAAAAAAAAAGAACGCCGTCAGTGTTTCACGCTCTGATTACTGCGACGTCTTAACGAGGTTTACATGACGGAGCTGGCAGGTCCTCACACACTCACACAGACACACACAGACACACACACACACAAACACACACACACAGACACACACACACACACACACACACACACACACACACACACACACACACACACACACACACACACACACACACACACACACACACACACACACACACACACATATACACACACACACACACACACACACACACACACACACACACACACACACACACACACTCTCTCATCTGTCTGCAGCTCTTTAAACGACCATAACTGCTGATTTTTCAAGATTTATTTCAACTTTTTCTCCACATTCCTGCGGATTATTCCTCAGTCTTTCCTTCCAGATGGGTTTGGTTTCTCTCAACTTTGGGATGAACTATTATTTAATCACTAACATTTGGAAATTGCTTACCCTCGTTGCCCTTTTACCATAGAAAAAAAGCTGACATATATATATATATATAGAGTTCAGTTGCTGTATATACAACCTATTCTTTCTTTCTTTCCCTTATTTGAACAGCTGTGATTGGTCAACCGCTTAGAGATGTCCCGCCCCTTAGCCTATCACGTACAATGTGGTAGAGCACTAGCCAATAGAAGCACAAATGTTACATAGTGATGTCATTATGTTACAGAAGTAAACAAAGGAGTCCAATGGAGGGAACACAGGGATTTTAGCCTTTGCAGACCATTTACATGCATTAAAACCTACAAGAAAGGGAAAGCCCAGAAAGCATAATAGGGCCTCTTTAATCTTTAGAAAATACATTAGATGTTATATTCATTTTTAGATCCTGAAAGGTCTCGTTGGTACTTTTTTAAATCTTAAAATATCGCAGAACAGTTTCCATGTGGCTGAGGTGTAGAAGTCGGTGTATGGATGAAAGCAAAAGTGCAATGGAGACAGATTTAGTGAATAAATTATGATGTACATGAAGCTTCTGCTGCGCTGAAGGAGATCTGAAATATTTTCCTCACCGCTCCGCACAGATCTGATGAAACCTGAAACACACACACCTTTTAATGAGCGCTTTGCAGCATCCTGCCCAAATCAATCTGAAATCAATCTGAAATCAAATGCTAAAAAAAAAACAAGATTTCTGTCTTTCAATTCTTCTGATTGTACACTGCTCATGAAAAGGAACACACACACACACACACACACACACACACACACACACACACACACACGTGAACATGTTGGTTATATTAGGCCACATAAACATTTACTGAGCTCTGATGCTATTTTTTACCTTGTTTTAATCTTTGTACACACATAAATACGTGTGTGTGAGCATGTGGTTTAAACCTGACATGGCTATTTAAGAAAAACACAAACAAAGGTGAAATATAAACATATATTTAATATAATGTAAGATAGATAGATAGTTTAAAAGCCTGTCTTTACTTTGGTTATTTATACAATTGTAAATAAGGCAATGTCCTCCCCTCTGTGTCCCCATTTCAACTTTACTGTATACATCTCTAATAAAGTTCCTCTCTGGCCCGAAAATACCTTTATAAACCACACGCACGCATACACACACACACACACACACACACACACACACACACACACACACACACACACACACACACACACACACACACACACACACACACACACACACACACACACACACACACACACACACACACACACACCAAAGCTATAAACTAGGAGTATCAAGAAATAACTTTGAATCTTTTGGGTGGGTTTATTAAGATGAGACAACATGCGTTTTCGTTTGGCAAGTGACTGAAATTAGGGTCATATTTCTAATACATTCGGATGGAAAATGTTCCCTTTTACAGTTATGTATAAACACTCCACAGATACAGAAAGCAGAGACGGTGCATTCAGGTGTCATTGATCCGTTAAAAGGATCGAGCTGTTATTGTTTGAGATGTGTACGTTAATTGAACAATGACAACTGTACTTTACAGTTTATACAGCAGTTTAATCACACACACACACACACACAAACACACACACACACACACACACACACACACACACACACACACACACACACACACACACACACACACACACGTATACATCACTTCAGGGGACATTACATTGACTTATATGCAGTTCCTGGAGACTTATCCTAACCTTAACCATAACCAACACATGCCTAACCTTTACCCTAACCAAGTCTTCACCCTAAAATTAATGATTCCCCTTATGGGGACCCCATTATGTCCCCATAAGGGAGGCAAGTCCCCACACGTGACTGTGTAAACAGATTTAGGTCCCCACAAGTAGTAATGCTAGGAGACACACACACACACACACACACACACACACACACACACACACACACACACACACACAACCTTGAATGAATCTTACTCCATTATAAACTAATGTGTTACAGCTACAGGTTAACCTGCTCTGGGAAACGTTTTTTACAATGAGACTCATTTACATACATTTCTGTTCCGGCATTTTTATTTATATACAGTTTAGAGTCACATTTCACTTTAATAGACATAACTGGTAATGTGCCAGTTCATCCATGTTGGCTAATTCTCAACTGCTGTCTTTAGAGGCAGGGGGAATGGCGGCTACATACACAAATAAATAAACAGGAACGATAATACTTTATATACAATATTGCTATTTTGTATTTATTTCAACACGTGCAAATATCACAGGGTATTCGGGAAGCAGTAAGGGGTGAATTTCACCATTTAAAGTGCATTAAAAAATGTTGTGCAGGTTTAGCTCTGCATAAGTCACAATATACTTTTTTAATTTGGCGCTTAGTGTTGTGTTATGAGTTTGGCATATTAAGAAATACATCTTGTTTTTACTTAAGGGAAATTAATCAGTTTCAGCTTTATTATCTGACAAGAACAGACCTGACCAAGTTATAATAATAAAATACTTGATCCCGGAGTTACATTGCAGTTTATTAGATATAAAATATGAACAAAGTATTTTATCTGTTGGATTTTTTGTTGGATTATTTGCACAAATACTAGGAAAAATAAACCATAATGCTTTAAAGCAGTGAAAAGGATTGTGTCTAAAGAAAATTACACAAGGTATTACATTTAAATCAAAATGCAACAATGAAAACAGAAACCAATATAAACACACAGACTCAATTATTAAACAATCTTGCCGTTATGTTGCAGTTTCTATAATAAACAATGACGCAATAAGGCAATACATAAATTATAATTTCACTTATATTGTAGTGACGTGAGAGGAGACAAAAATATATATAAGATGAGGAAGGGAACAAGGAGAAGGATTAGGAGAGGAAGGAAAGGAAACAGGAGAGGTGATTGGTTACTGTGATTTCTGCTCTCTGATTGGCTGACAGTGTTGAAGCTCTGTGATTGGCTGCCGGGCTACAGACTGTCTCTCAGCAGCCAGTAATAATTGATGCATTGTGTGTGTGTCTGTTTTCCATAAATATATGATCTGCATTGTCCGTCGCTGTTGTTTTTATTTATATCTTTCTTTTATATTTTCCACATTCCTTTCATTTTCTCTCTTTCTTCTCCCTTTCCTTGTTTCCTCTCCTATCTCCTTGCTTCATTTTGTAACCCCTTTCTTTCTTTCTTATCCCCTTTTTCCTGTCTCCTTGTCTCTTCTTCTTGCTCTAGCCAAGTCAACTTACAACAACCTTCATATCTTCAAAACTTGCTCGATACATTTTTGTGTCTCAAACTTGTGAGATTTGTATTCGCCGAAATTCATCTGTGTTTCTGAAAAATCACATTTCTATCCTGTTTTAGATTTTTTTTTGCACACATCCCAAATGCATTAAAGGAGATTTAAGGATTGTGCTCCTGACACTTAGAAAACATTGTATTCATCAAAAGACACAATTTAACAATTAAAAAAGTAACCACCAAATATACAGAAGAGAGTCTATAAAACTAGAAACGATTCAACAGCAATGTTTAAAATTCAATTTGTACCATCAAATAAGCTTTAAACTTAAGGTTTATTATAAAAGCAGGATGATATGTATTCCTTACATTAACTCCACAACTCCATCTTATTTTAAACTGTGAGCCCAGTGTGCTCTGATTGGTCGGGACGTTGCGAGGCTCGCTGCTCAGTGAGCTGGCTTACTGGTGTGGTTTCCGGGTCGGCGATACAGCGAGACAGCGCGAAACTCATCCTGAGCACACACAAACACTCACAGCCGAAGTAAAAACAATAAGTGTGGCTTGATATTGAGTAAGAAAAAGGTTTATAACGCTGTGAGAATGGGTCTGCAGAGAGCATTTCTCCACCATCCCAACTCTTCTATTACCAGCGTTCAGGGAGCTCTATGCGAGTCAATGGGACTCCCTGTTAGTTGAACATGTACGCTAAACGTCCTGGTGTGTGAGGAGCTCCGCGGATTGGTTCATTTTGGTTCCGGGAACCGCATGACGTCATGCGGTTCCCGGAAGAAACAAATGGAAAAAGAGAAATGTCCAACGAGGCGTTCTGGGGCAGCATAGACAGGTCTTCTCTGTGTTAGAGTGTTACTCCCTACAGGGTGTACTTTGAGGGTTTGTGACTCTGCAGACCGTTTACATGCAGAAAAACCTTCATAACACACAAGGGGACGGGTAATAACCGGAAAACCATGACATGGGTCCTTTAATCAATAAAGGTAAATTCAATATTGACTATGGTGTTACACATTCCCATGCATGAAATATACACACAAGCACAAACAGGACCTCTAGAAACACGATCTAGGCGGTGTAATGCCTTGCTCGAGGAGACTTTTAGAGTGCTTATGTGGCAAACTGGCACTTCTCCAGCCACAAGTCCACACTCTGTACTCTGTCCGTTCGGGGACTTGATCCGGCGAACTCCTGAATCGCAGGATAAAATCTCTCATGAGCCGTTAAGTCCCTGAGCGGACGAGGCTACTTCCTGGACAGACAGGTGTTCACGAAGAAAGCAGCTGTCCCTCAGACTGTAACTCACCTGAAGACTGGAGGTGAAGACAAGTCAGGGCTGTCTCTCTGCTATGAGCCCTGAGGCATGCTGGTAGCTGTAGTCCTCTCTCTGCAGTGTAATGATGTGCAGGCTTGTTAAACTGATGATCTGTCAGCGCGGTGTGACAGCAGGAATCCGTTATTTTGTTTATATCACTTTATATGTTCTAGAATCTATATTGACACTTTAAAATGTTTCAGAAACAGTTAATATTTAGATTTTACTAAATGTTTATTTCATGCAAAGAAACAGCCTTACTATCATTGGTTTAAAAGAGACCGAATATACTGTTTATTGGCCAGAAATGTATTTTCTAAATTGCATTTTCTTTTACTACTTAATATTCTGCCACGCTTGGATAATAATCTTTTACAAGAAAGTTTTCCTGAATAACTCACTAACATTCCCATCAGAGGTTGCGCTAGACTTTTTCGCTGCCTGTCATTTTGACGGACAGGATCGTAACATTTCCGTCAAAATCCAGTATTACCCGTCGGCCTTTACACAACTCTGACGAGGGAGGGGGGGAGAGCACGCTTGTGAACTGTCAACGGGGGGTGGGCGCACGCTCGTGAACTGTCAACGGGGGAGTGTGCACAGCGTAAAGCAAAAACTCGCAGACATTTCAATGCTTTGTACGACAAAGTTAGGTTTGGAAATGGTATTTTTTCTTTTTTGGCGGGCATGAATAACACACGGCATAACACCGGAGCCTCGCTACCGGGAAGCTTTGGCGCTGTTCCGAGTTTGTTCTAATTTGTCAAGATTTTTCCGTCATTGTTAAATAAAAATCGTCATAGACCGAAAATATTCGGTTAACGCGACCTCTGATTCCCATATACTTCAGCTAACACAACATTTATAGCATCAAAATATGCATATAGGTGAAACAGATTCAAAATGCGCCATGTACACAAATAATGCTCATAAAACCCAGAAAAATATTCTCATATCCCAAAATCTAAATTTGGAAAATGCTGCATTCAAAAGAAAGCCTATTACTGAATATCCAAACCAAATATGAATTTAACATGACCTGTATTCAAACTCACAATATTGTCATATTCTAAAACATACTTGTACTTACTTATGTATACATTTTCACCTATTACTTTGTGGCTATAACTTTATTTGTTGTAGTACAGAAGAAATATGTAATGGTTTATAGCCAGAATAATCACAGTGAATATGACCAGTTATTCCAGTTCCCTTAAATTGAAGAAATTATTTAATGTCATCACTATTATGCTATTGGGATTACTGGGATTAAAGAAAGGGTGAGAAGGTCTAAAGAGGTGATTAAATCTACCTCAGGATGTTTGAATGTAGAGTCTTTCGGGGATCTGATGTTCTTGTTTTGAAGGGCGGCGGAGAGAGAGGATAATGTCCTCCGTCACTCCCCTGCATGTTGATCATTTCCCATGAATACCAATGGAGCTCCTGTGATCCACATGAATATCAAACAAACAAACAAACACTCTCTTTCTGCTTCCTGTTTGTGCTTCCTGGTCTTCTTCTTCTTCTTCTCTCTGCTGATTGCTGCAGCAGGAGGCGGCCTGATGCTGCTCCCCTACCCACAATGCACCTGGAGAGACGTTTACTGTCTCCATGGTCGTCTTGTTGGAGGAGCAGCTGAAGGACGACTGAAGCTGAGAAAATGTCTGAACCGATGTCTCTATATCTCTATATCTGTCTTCTTTAAAGAGGCAATAGACAGGTTTTTGCTTTAAAGGTACCCTATCATTCTGTTTTTCATCAATATATTATACTGTAGGTCTCAGATATATACAAAACATGTCTCTGAAGTGATTGGCTGAAACACCAAGCAGATCATTGCAGCATTACCCATAATCCCCTCTGTTTCAGCCCTGTTTCGAAAGTGCTGATTCTCTGTCTGTTACTTTAGATGAAAATAAGGAGCCCCTCCCCACGCCCCTCTGAGAGATATTTGGTTAAAAAGAACAGACTAGGCGCTTTCACACCAAGTACTTTTCCCAGGAATAGTTCCCAGAACTTTTATTTCCTGGAACTATCTAGTAAATCGCGTTCACAACGGAATAAGTCCCTGAGGAAGCCGCTGACGTCACGTCTTCTTCTTCTTCTTCTTCTTCTGCTGCTTTGGGTTTACTGGCAGGCCGCAAACAACTTCACGGCGTATACTGCCACATGAAGAAGAGGGGACACATGTTGATGGAGAAGAGACATGAAGAAGAGGGGACACATGTTGATGTAGAAGAGACATGAAGAAGAGGGGACACATGTTGATGTAGAAGAGACATGAAGGAGAGGGGACACATGTTGATGTAGAAGAGACATGAAGAAGAGGGGACACATGTTGAAGTAGAAGAGACATGAAGAAGAGGGGACACATGTTGATGGAGAAGAGACATGAAGAAGAGGGGACACATGTTGATGTAGAAGAGACATGAAGAAGAGGGGACACATGTTGATGTAGAAGAGACATGAAGAAGAGGGGACACATGTTGATGTAGAAGAGACATGAAGAAGAGGGGACACATGTTGATGTAGAAGAGACATGAAGGAGAGGGGACACATGTTGATGTAGAAGAGACATGAAGAAGAGGGGACACATGTTGAAGTAGAAGAGACATGAAGAAGAGGGGACACATGTTGATGGAGAAGAGACATGAAGAAGAGGGGACACATGTTGATGTAGAAGAGACATGAAGAAGAGGGGACACATGTTGATGTAGAAGAGACATGAAGAAGAGGGGACACATGTTGATGTAGAAGAGACATGAAGAAGAGGGGACACATGTTGATGTAGAAGAGACTTGGAGAAGAGGGGACACATGTTGATGTAGAAGAGACATGAAGAAGAGGGGACACATGTTGATGTAGAAGAGACATGAAGAAGAGGGGACACATGTTGATGTAGAAGAGACATGAAGAAGAGGGGACACATGTTGATGTAGAAGAGACATGAAGAAGAGGGGACACATGTTGATGTAGAAGAGACAGGAAGAAGAGGGGACACATGTTGATGTAGAAGAGACATGAAGAAGAGGGGACACATGTTGATGTAGAAGAGACATGGAGAAGAGGGGACACATGTTGATGTAGAAGAGACATGAAGAAGAGGGGACACATGTTGATGTAGAAGAGACATAAAGAAGAGGGGACACATGTTGATGTAGAAGAGACATGGAGAAGAGGGGACACATGTTGATGTAGAAGAGACATGAAGAAGAGGGGACACATGTTGATGTAGAAGAGACATGGAGAAGAGGGGACACTTGTTGATGTAGAAGAGACATGAAGAAGAGGGGACACATGTTGATGTAGAAGAGACATGGAGAAGAGGGGACACATGTTGATGTAGAAGAGACATGAAGAAGAGGGGACACATGTTGATGTAGAAGAGACATGGAGAAGAGGGGACACATGTTGATGTAGAAGAGACATGAAGAAGAGGGGACACATGTTGATGTAGAAGAGACATGAAGAAGAGGGGACACATGTTGATGTAGAAGAGACATGGAGAAGAGGGGACACATGTTGATGTAGAAGAGACATGGAGAAGAGGGGACACATGTTGATGTAGAAGAGACATGAAGAAGAGGGGACACATGTTGATGTAGAAGAGACATGAAGAAGAGGGGACACATGTTGATGTAGAAGAGACATGAAGAAGAGGGGACACATGTTGATGTAGAAGAGACATGAAGAAGAGGGGACACATGTTGATGTAGAAGACACATGAAGAAGAGGGGACACATGTTGATGGAGAAGAGACATGAAGAAGAGGGGACACATGTTGATGTAGAAGAGACATGAAGAAGAGGGGACACATGTTGATGTAGAAGAGACATGAAGGAGAGGGGACACATGTTGATGTAGAAGAGACATGAAGAAGAGGGGACACATGTTGAAGTAGAAGAGACATGAAGAAGAGGGGACACATGTTGATGGAGAAGAGACATGAAGAAGAGGGGACACATGTTGATGTAGAAGAGACATGAAGAAGAGGGGACACATGTTGATGTAGAAGAGACATGAAGAAGAGGGGACACATGTTGATGTAGAAGAGACATGAAGAAGAGGGGACACATGTTGATGTAGAAGAGACATGAAGGAGAGGGGACACATGTTGATGTAGAAGAGACATGAAGAAGAGGGGACACATGTTGAAGTAGAAGAGACATGAAGAAGAGGGGACACATGTTGATGGAGAAGAGACATGAAGAAGAGGGGACACATGTTGATGTAGAAGAGACATGAAGAAGAGGGGACACATGTTGATGTAGAAGAGACATGAAGAAGAGGGGACACATGTTGATGTAGAAGAGACATGAAGAAGAGGGGACACATGTTGATGTAGAAGAGACTTGGAGAAGAGGGGACACATGTTGATGTAGAAGAGACATGAAGAAGAGGGGACACATGTTGATGTAGAAGAGACATGAAGAAGAGGGGACACATGTTGATGTAGAAGAGACATGAAGAAGAGGGGACACATGTTGATGTAGAAGAGACATGAAGAAGAGGGGACACATGTTGATGTAGAAGAGACAGGAAGAAGAGGGGACACATGTTGATGTAGAAGAGACATGAAGAAGAGGGGACACATGTTGATGTAGAAGAGACATGGAGAAGAGGGGACACATGTTGATGTAGAAGAGACATGAAGAAGAGGGGACACATGTTGATGTAGAAGAGACATAAAGAAGAGGGGACACATGTTGATGTAGAAGAGACATGGAGAAGAGGGGACACATGTTGATGTAGAAGAGACATGAAGAAGAGGGGACACATGTTGATGTAGAAGACACATGGAGAAGAGGGGACACATGTTGATGTAGAAGAGACATGAAGAAGAGGGGACACATGTTGATGTAGAAGAGACATAAAGAAGAGGGGACACATGTTGATGTAGAAGAGACATGGAGAAGAGGGGACACATGTTGATGTAGAAGAGACATGAAGAAGAGGGGACACATGTTGATGTAGAAGAGACATGGAGAAGAGGGGACACATGTTGATGTAGAAGAGACATGAAGAAGAGGGGACACATGTTGATGTAGAAGAGACATGAAGAAGAGGGGACACATGTTGATGTAGAAGAGACATGGAGAAGAGGGGACACATGTTGATGTAGAAGAGACATGGAGAAGAGGGGACACATGTTGATGTAGAAGAGACATGAAGAAGAGGGGACACATGTTGATGTAGAAGAGACATGAAGAAGAGGGGACACATGTTGATGTAGAAGAGACATGAAGAAGAGGGGACACATGTTGATGTAGAAGAGACATGAAGAAGAGGGGACACATGTTGATGTAGAAGACACATGAAGAAGAGGGGACACATGTTGATGTAGAAGAGACATGAAGAAGAGGGGACACATGTTGATGTAGAGGAGACATGAAGAAGAGGGGACACATGTTGATGTAGAAGAGACATGAAGAAGAGGGGACACATGTTGATGTAGACGAGACATGAAAAAGAGGGGACACATGTTGATGTAGAAGAGACATGAAGAAGAAGGGACACATGTTGATGTAGAAGAGACATGAAGAATAGGATTTTGCACAATAGGTGACCTTTAAGAAAATCCAGATTGCACAATGTTATGCCTGCCGAATAATGAGACTATCTGTTGGTTCCTTATAAGCTTTCAAAATGCAATGCCTCCTGGGAAAATAGTTATAATGCACGAAGGAAGAGGATTGCACTTGAGTTGCGGTTATACTCGTGAATTTAAATGGTAGTTAAACCGAGGCTTTGCAGTCTGAACAAAAACAGCAAAATCGACACTCCTTTCATTCTTAAGTTTTCACAATAAAAGCATTCAAGCTACTCGATGCATTAGAGCTTCACAAAAAGAGCAATATGCCAAGAGACAATTCAACTTAATCTCAAAGCTCAAACTAAATATGTTATTATTTCCACGTAGTAATGTAAACTTTGAAAACTCTACCCGGCAACAGACAGTTGAGGAAAAGTTGACGACATTTTCCCCATGTTCTCACACCATGCTGTTTCTGTTGTTGTGGCTCTCACACATTCTCACGCACGCACGCACGCACGCACGCACGCACGCACGCACGCACGCACGCACGCACGCACGCACACACACACACACACACACACACACACACACACACACACACACACACACACACACACACACACACACACACACACACACACACACACACACAGACACACACACAGACACACACAGACACACACACAGACACACACACACACACACACACACACACACACACACACACACAGACACACACACAGACACACACACACACACACTGCCTGCGATAGGAGAAGTCAAGTCAAAATAAACTTCTGCCCACACAGGAGAGTTTTGAGTTAAGGCAACACAACTTCTTGGTTTTGGCTGTAGGTTATAATCGTGTTAACTAAATATTAAGTTCCTCTTTTAGTTTCACACTGGACGTTAACATCTTCTTTCCGGGTTTAAGTGCTGTGTTAATTTAATGATTGGCTCCATGGTACTCTCCCGGCGAGTTGCATTAAATGTTTTTGAGTCATCAGGTCCACAAGGGACGGCTATGGTCTTCGTTTAGCAAATGATGTCATCTCCCATGTCCATGAGGGTCCACGTTCAGCCCAGAATGTTGAGATCCCTAATTTATTTCTCGAGGCTAACGCTAATAGCAACCTCTTCGTTCCACACTCCAGTCCATTTGGTGGTTGCTCTTGCTGGTTTGAGAAAGGAAAGAGAAAGCATTGACGCACTGAAGGAGTGTTTTGTAGAGAGGTTGCGGCTGCTGCCGTTCCCCACGGGAAGATGATATAAAATGGCGTTGAATTTCTCTCTAACAAAGGGAAGTGTTGCGCATACTTGGAGCGCCAGATATTGCATTATGAATTGAACCAGGTTTACTTCTTCGAGACCGGCAACAATGTTATTGCAACAGTTTGTAGTATTGTTAATTGTAGACTGTTAAACACCTGAACTAAGAACATCCATAACATTCACCTGTTTGCAATTTACAAATGAGGTTTCACTTGTATATAGATTCTTATGGCACTACTCCTATTCTATGTTATTGTATTTACTTTAGGACTGAACGATTAATCGATTTTAAATCGAAATCGCGATTTTAAATTATGCCATTATCAAATCGCAAAGCCTGCGATTTCTTTTAGTTTTTCATTAAACTTTTTTTTTTTTTAAAGTTTTTGTTCCTCTTGTGTGTCAGTCATCCACACCAATCAGAAGTGCTGTGCTCCACATGCACCAGCCATTGTTAACCAATCAGAAGTGGCCCATGATAGAAGGTGATAGACAGATTGATCCAATCACCTGCCAAGTGCTTTTGAAAGTGCCTGCCCTTTCCAAATGGCTTCCAATGGAGCTCTCCTAGATGGTTTGGTGAAACCATCTGAGTCAGGTTAGTAATGCTCCATCACATGTTTCTATTACAGGGTGAATCTGAAACTGAAGCTTGACTTTAAAGCAACCCAACGGAAGTTTCATGTAAGTTTAGTTATTTCAGTCGTAGCTCGGGCTGCTAGAGACGGGAGCACGTTGATACGACCTTCCTAGCCGGAAATATGGCCGCATTTTACAATAAACCTCCGTTGGGTCGCTTAAAAACAAACATCGCAAATCGAATCGCAATATCTGTCAGAAAAATCACAATTAGATTATTTCCCCAAATCGTGCAGCCCTAATTTGCTTGCACTATTATATCTGGTTTATTGTGTTGCACTGTTGGAGGAGCCTGGGACCTAAGGTGTTCATCGACTACACTGTAGCTATGTACGAATGACCATAAAAGCCTTGAATCTCGATTAGCATGAGATGCTGTTCTTGGTTTCCATGCTCCTACAGTATGGTCAAACAAACGTTAACATAAAAACATGTAGGAAAACACAACAAAGTGTCCATCCTTTCAGCCATTATTAAGCCACAAGTGATTCATGCAAATATATGATATCTCCTCTCCTCTGTTGGAGTCTGTTTAGTTTCAGCAGAGATAAATGAGACCTGCAATGAAAACACGAGTGTGTCTCCTCACGTCGTCACCTTTCCTTCACCATATTTAGATTTAAATGTCAGTAAATAAAGTTTCCCCTCCATCAGCGGCTCCCATCATGCATCACTTCGGAACGGCGTGGGCGGAGTCCCGCTGTCAGGTCAGAGGAAATCGCTTCAGTCTTTCAATGAATACATAAGCAGGCCCCCTCCGTCCTCCCATGATGCCTTGCAGCGCTGCGCTCACTGTGTTTGAATAGAAGCGGCGCCCGCGGAGCCCATTTTCCCTCCAGAGCCGACCCCCGCCCCGCTGCATGCTGGGAAGACACCTTCATCTTGTCATTCAGCGGCCCTACTCGTCCTGCTCTCAAGGAGAAACCTACCTCTCCGCTTTGTGTCGTGTGGATCGAGGAAAACAGTCCGGCCCGTCGGGAATCAACCCGTGAATCTGAGCTGTGATTTTATTCAACAGCGACCTCATCAAGAGGACGAACTCAAGACTAAATAAGAGTTCAGAGTTCTTTAAAACAACAAGAAAACTCCACAAACATTCACATGAATTAAGGGTTTAATAAACAAGACATCCTCTTTGAATTGCCTAAAACAACTCGATCTATGTTATAGTTTTCGTTGATTTGTTTACTGACAAAGTTCCTCAAACCAATAAGAGAACACCAAAGAATATTCACATAAACTATTAGAGTTAACGGTATAATAAGCAACATTTCCTTTATAAAATGCCCCAAAAACTAGACCTATAGTATGTTTTTAGTTGGTTTTTGGACTGACTATGTCAATTCCAAATAATCAGAATATGTATTTAAGGACAAGAAGAGAAAGCTCTCATATTTATAATACAAAAACTAAATAAGGACAAGGAACTGAACTCGGAAATTGTCTAACAATAACGTCCAAAATCGAGAATCGAAAAGTCTTTTTATTAGGAACCACATTGAAACTTTTAAATTTACCAGAGTTTGAGTTTTTCTAAGAACGAAAACCCCAGGCTCAGTAAAAAAACAATAATTGTAACCTTAAAGGTCCCATGTCATGCTTTTCCGGTCATTCCCCGTCCCCTTGTGTGTTATGAAGGTTTTTCTGCATGTAAACGGCCTGCAGTCACAACCCCTCAAAGTACACCCTGTAGCGAGTAAAACTCTAACACAGAAAAGACCTGTCTATGCTGCCCCAGAACGCCTCGTTGGACATTTCTCTTTTTTCATTGTTTGCTTCCTGGGTTCTGATAAGTAAAACCTCTATAAACTCTGACTATAGGCGCTTTCACACCGGAGTACTTTTCCCAGTATAGTTCCGAAAATGTTAGCATTAGCATTATTAGCATTAGCATTAGCCCAGCGCACAAACGTAATGAGACTAACTTATGGCAACACAAAAGAAAACATGGGAGCGGTGGAGATGAGGAGGTGTCGGCGTTCTGGCGATTTACTCGGAAGGCTTCAGTAGTGAAGCCAGTCCCCAACTCCGGGGACTTCCGGCCGGTGACTTCCGGTGGCAGTATACGCCGTGAATTTGTTTGCGGCCTGCCAGTAAACCCAAAACAGAAGAAGACGAAGTGACGTCAGCGGCTTCATTTGCCTAATCCTCCCTCAGGGATTTATTCCAGTGTGAACGTGATCTGCTCTTTAGTTCATCAGAACTAAAGACTTCGGATGAACTAAGTACTAACACTAACACTATTAAAGGGCTTTAGACACAATATGAAGCAGGATGTTATTTACATTAGGTGTGTAGGGAATGGATTATTATATTAAATATAAATGTTAACAGTGTGTCCAGTTATCCAAAGATCCTGCAGTAGGCTACTTCCCTTCCTCGCCAAACTCCAGCTCTTATAGTTGTTCTGATTCTCCTCATGATGGACTCACATGTTGTGCATTTTTAGACATGCATCTGAGCGCCAACAGGAGGAATTCAGTTTATGTTAATGATGTTAGTGTGACGGTGATCAGCATGAAGGACAGTTTGTTCTGAGAGAGAGAGAGTCATCCAATTCACCGTAATTACATTTAAAATAAATTCGAGGACATCTTATCAGAACGGTGACCCTGTGGGCATCTGGGTCCCTTCCAAAGTTTGGTTTAAAATCTTTTCCTTGTGTTTCCTCTCTGAGCTGCAGGAGAAACTGAATCACACACAGAGTTTAAACTAGAGTGAATTTAATTAACTAATGTGTAATTGCATTCAAAGGCAGGAATCCTAATTTGGTTTGAATTTTCCAACCAATACAAAATGGTTAAATTAAGCCAAACAGGTCAAATTAATTCAGTTTAATTGTGCATATTTTTTTGTATTATCAATTTGATTGTAATATTCTTATTTAGAAATTTCATTTTAATTCAGATATAATCTATATATATTCATAGTTTTTTTTATAGTCAGATTTATTTTACATATTTTTGTATTTTCATATGTCCTAATATTCTCGACTCTGATAAGGTACTTGATTGTGTTACTATTTTTAATAATTTTTTTGTTGCATTTGAAGTTATGAAATGGTTACAGTGAATACAAAACAATATAATATGATTTCCATCTTTATTTATTTATTTTGAATGCCCTGATTAAGTGTATTATCAGCACAGGAACAAATGCTAATGTTTTAGCCTCTTTAAATCACATCCAGCACGGTCCTCACTAGGATAGAAAGACAGATGTGTCTTTATAGTTGTTGCAGATGCTCAGGTCTGTGTGTGTGTGTGTGTGTGTGTGTGTGTGTGTGTGTGTGTGTGTGTGTGTGTGTGTGTGTGTGTGTGTGTGTGTGTGTGTGTGTGTGTGTGTGTGTGTGTGTGTGTGTGTGTGTGTGTGTGTGTGTGTGTGTGTGTGTGTGTGTGTGTGTGTGTGTGTGTGTGTGTGTGTGTGTGTGTGTGTGTGTGTGTGTGTGTGTGTGTGTGTGTGTGTGTGTGTGTGTGTGTGTGTCAGTGTGTATGTGTGCTGTGTGTGTGTATCAGTGTGTGTATCAGCATGCGTGTGTGTCCGTGTGTCTCAGTGTGCGTGTGTCAGTGTGTGTATCAGTGCGTGTGTCCCCGTGGAGACGCCACAGCGACACTAATTTGCCGTTAGGTGAAGCCTCCGACCTCCCGCCTGTAATTATCTGTCCTCTGCCATCAGGGGACGCCCCCCCCCCTCGTTAGGTCATCTTAATTAGTCCCATATTAATAACCCCCTCCTCCTGCTCCACTGAATAATCACAGCAGGTCTATGATGACCAGCGGGGCCGAACAATTAGTGTTTCTATTAGTGTTTGGACAGGAAACACACACACACACACACACACACACACACACACACACACACACACACATATACACACACACACAGTAATTAATTAACTGTAACTGCCAACAATCCCTCATTATGATCAAAACAACTGTTTTTATCCTCCAGCTGCCAGAACACAAAGAGCACCGGACATATGGCATCGTATTAAAATACAGTTAATTAATGATAATGCTAAAAATTAAATGATCCCATACGGAGGCCCTCGGGGGACGAAGACATTTTGGACACGTTCTTTTTAATTTCGTCCCCTGGGGGCTGTGTATCGTCCCAAAGGACAGAGGTTCAAACTTCCAATGCCCCTTCAATGTCATGATTTTTAACATTTCCAATGAACTCTCTCTGCTTGAATTACAGGTATTTACGATTAAAATCAGATACAATTGACACAAATGCCAATAAAGTAAAATTTGGATATTTTAATACAAATATAGGCTACACAGTTACAGATACCATTTTTTTTATAAATACCAATGCTTTGGATATTAATATATTTGATATTTCACATACAAAAACAAAGATTTTAGAAACAGATATGTCAGATATAACTATATACTGTATATTTCAGATACAAATACAGATATTTAAAAAAATGCTATTCAGATGCTATTACAAATGTTCCAGTACCAACGCAATATTTCAGAGACACAGGCAAACACTTACAGATATTACCGACACAAAAAGTAACATTTCAGATACAAATACCGATATTTAAGATAAAGATACCGATATTTTAGATACTAATACAGATATTTCAAAGACATATTTAGAAATGATGTTAATGTTTCACCTCTAACACCTCCAAAGGCTGATGTCCTGAGGTCTTATGGTTTTACTGAAAGTAGTGAATTTAAAGAGTAACTTCCACAGAGTTAGTACTGTGTGTACTTTGTGTACTCTTCGTCCTCTGCATGTCCTTGGTCTCTTCGTCCTCTTCTCTCCGAACACTACGTCTCCTCTACATTAATTCTGTCCCACGCCGCCCCCCTCGCTGCTCTCTGATTGGCTGCTGGGAGGCCCGCTGTTATAAGACGCCACATTTATACAGGAAGCTCTCCGACAAACAGGAAGCAGCGGGGACGTTAATGAACTCAGAGGAGATTATGAGATCTGAACCAGAACCAGGACCCCAACACACGTCCCAGAATGCACTCTGGCTGAGAGGACACGTGCAAATATATCTGCACAAATATTAACGTGAAAATGCAAAATGTGTGGAATATTAAGACGAGAATTTGCGATTTCTGACTTTATCACTAACTAGGCGATGTTTCTGCAGAGAGGGATTACATGTGATATTTTTCTGAATTAATTTAAATGTATTTTTGCACGTTAAGGCAGGACACTACGTGTGTGCAGCGCCGGAAAAATAAGATTGTTCTTTCTGTGTATTTGTAGGCACCATTTACACCAGAGCAAATTTCCCTTACGTGTAAACTTACTTGGTAATAAAAACATTTCTGACCCAGAGAGTGTTCACTGTCTCAACTTTTTAGCAAGTTAATGTCAACACGATCCATTCTGTATTCTTCATAGTTTTGTTTAAATACATCAGGTTCTGTGTGAGCTTTGTGTCGGTTCTGTGTGGTTCTCTGTGGTTGTCTCAGTTTAATCTGGTCGTGATCGGTTCTCTACGTTCTCTGTGGTTTGTCGGAGGATCTCAGCGTGTTTGAGGTTGTCTGACGATCTGAAGGTTCAAGGTTCTTTATTGTCAAACTAAAATAGCTACAGAGTAATTATGTCGTTGAAAATCTTAGGTCACAGGTTTCTCCAACAATGCAACACAATAATACAGATAAGGAGACAATATTAAAACAATATTAAAATACACTATATTAAAAGTAATACAAAAAGAAAAATGTTTTTAAAAAAAAAAGTCTATATAAGAAGTTATTGGAATGATATATTAGATAATAGATACATATTACTAAGTAGCAGATGAATGTTACGAAATTGTTTCAGCAGTTCAGGTGTTTAACAAGCTGTCTCTGAATCTGGTTGTTTTTGTCCGGTTGCTGCGGTAACGCCTGCAGCAGACTGAAGCTTTTACTTCTGGTTGTTTCAGGATTTCTTCTTCTTTGTTTTTATCTCCAGATGTCTATTTAGTTTGAGTTTCCAGATGTCTGTTGTGCAGCTTCTCAGGGTGGTGTCTTAATCAGAGAAAGGGGTGAAGAGATTTACTTTTTTTCTGATTCTGAAATAATATTTCCGAACAATAACTCGGAGACTACAGAAACAAAAATGTCGATATTTCAGATACATTACATTCAGTTCTGTGGACAATCCCCACAGGAGCAATTTGGGGTGAAGTGTCTCAGGGACACAACGACATGCTGACTGCAGTGGGACTCGAACTTGCTATCCCCTGATTCGAAGTCCAGCACACTACCCACTGAGCCACAGCCTCCCACATAGTCTTTACAGAATGACTTCCAGACAGTGTTAGTGATTTTACAACTCAGTTTTTTGATCCTGCTCATTTTTAAAGCAGGTATTTCCCAGTGAGTTTGTCGTCTAGACGCGAACGTCTCTTGCTGTGTGTCTGTTCGTGAAAGATGTCTCAAACTGGGTGTTAAGTTGCTTTTTACACATCTTTTAAAGAAACATATCACTCAGTCGTGTGAAGTTCCTCCTGATTCAGATGGGAAAAAACGTTTGTGGTGGTTTTCTGTTTAAACCTTTTTTCCCACTCGCTCGCTCATATTTCTTTTGTCTTCATATAACACTGAAGCTTCTCACGTTACACACTCTCTCTCACACACACACACACACACACACACACACACACACACACACACACACACACACACACACACACACACACACTGTGTAATCCCTGCAGAGGTCTGGTTATTGTTTCCTCGACTCTCTCACACTTTTCTTCTTCTTCTTCTCTCTCTGAAAGTGCAGAAGCTTTTTTGTGTTTTTTATGGATCTCAGGGTGTCAAAGGTCGTCTCTGGTTTCAATCTCACACTGACGAGAAGATCCTTTTTATTAAATGCTGGAATAATTAAAGCATATCTTAACACCAGTCCTGGTTTAAGGCAACATTCAAGTCTGCAACTCGAAGGATTTACTGATATGAGTTAAGTGATGTGACCTTGTGATTTATGAGTGAGGTCCAGCAACTTCTTTATAAGGACTGTATTGTAAATTACATTTCTATTACCACAGTATATATTTTGGAAAGTAAATCCTAAAAAAGGCCATTTGTTACGGTTTTCTGTACATTTTTTACCTAGTATCAGAATAAGCTTCTTGTTTTGGTGCTTTGAAAACATGCATGAAAATGAAAGGACTACAGCAAGTAGAGCAGACACTCATGAAACATGAATACAATCAAGTAATAACAGCAAGGAGCAAAACTTAAAGTAGAGACACTACATACTGATATACACCTGAACATCAGCAGGAGAGGACTCTTTAAAGTAGAGACACTACATACTGATATACACCTGAACATCAGCAGGAGAGGACTCTTTAAAGTAGAGACACTACATACTGATATACACCTGAACATCAGCAGGAGAGGACTCTTTAAAGTAGAGACACTACATACTGATATACACCTGAACATCAGCAGGAGAGGACTCTTTAAAGTAGAGACACTACATACTGATATACACCTGAACATCAGCAGGAGAGGACTCTTTAAAGTAGAGACACTACATACTGATATACACCTGAACATCAGCAGGAGAGGACTCTTTAAAGTAGAGACACTACATACTGATATACACCTGAACATCCGCAGGAGAGGACTCTTTAAAGTAGAGACACTACATACTGATATACACCTGAATATCAGCAGGAGAGGACTCTTTAAAGTAGAGACACTACATACTGATATGAAAGAATACAAGACACAGATGAGTTAAGAGATTGACTAGTGGCTGGAATTTGCTGCCGACCTGCACATGTTTATGTTTTTAGGTCTTACGGGTTTTGCGGCAAGAGCAAGAAAAATAAAAAGGAGGATAGAATAAAATCCATAGGGGCCTGAAACCCTAAATACTATAAAAAAAGATGTACAATAAATCAGTTTTAGAAACGTTGAGTGATGTATGTTTATCCAAGAACATAATCCACAGATAAATCAATAAATATCTGGTAACCTCCTCCAGCCGGAGACCTCCCGTGTTCCTGAGTAAACTTCAGTCGGCTGCTTCAGTTTCAGCTTTGTCTCCACAGGAAGCAGTGCATTGTGGGTGAAGCAGGCCATGAATTGTGGGGGGACGATGAGAGATGAAACAGGAAATGAGACGTCCCACCTGAAGATTTATAGTGGGAATGAGAGAAGAGGAGAAAATGAGACGTAAAAGTAGACTTAAAGAAACTGAATTTTATGATTAAAAAAATGTAAGATTTTTAAAAGAAAATGAGAAATATTCTGTATTTTATGATCCTAAAATAAAAAATTGTTGACAGGAAAGATGAAAAAGCAACACATATACACATTGTAATGATCCTCGAGACAAAGATCCTAATAAAAAAAAGATCATAAAAATGCTTAAAACATTCGATGAAAAACAACAAATATATCCTATAATAGATTCTAAAAACATTATTTTTTAAAGATAATATAATAAAGCAACAAATAAACTGAAAGTTATTACCCTAAAATCATAAATATTTGAAAGAAAATATGATAAAAACAACAGAAATAGTAAAAACAAGAGATGATTAAACACCTCCACTACAGGCCTCATTCAGTGACCCATAATGCACTGCAGCTGTGAGGCGCACGGGTCACTTGAAACCACCAGCTGTCAGTCAAACTAGAGGGTCAGGGTTACCAGGGCAACGAGACAAAACAGTGGTGATGAGGTCATTGAGGAGTGTGTGTTGACCTTCTAAACACACATACTTGTTAATAAGTACTTGTGGGGACCCTCAAGGACTACTTTTACACAAATATATTGTTTAAAATGTAGGTTTTTTTATGTATCGAATAAGTAAATAAAAATTCTACTAAGCTGTTTTAATTTATAAACTAAATAATAACCTAAACCTGACTGCAGCATGATATTATATTTAAAAAGTGGTTGAATCCCGTAGCAAAAATGACGATAGAAATATGAAAAGGTACTTTAAAATGAATATAACAAGAACACATATCTATTATAGGAAAATCCAATACAAATATGAAAGAGATGCAATAAGAGATACTATTATACAGCCAAATAACCACACTAGGAATATGTATAACCCAGAGTAGTTGAGCTTACATACATTCAGATATACATGTAGATAATTATAAATAAATATGAATACATGTCTTCAAGAGGGAGTCCTAAGTAGGTATTGCAGTAGCAGGCTCACAATAACACTGTTAACGTTGTTGCAGACTGTGTTATGTAACCTTTTAAGTCATAACTTAATAACTTGTTCCGTGTGACTTCCTGAACTTTGGGGAGATAAATCATTGCAATGTGACGTGGAAACAGATGTGGATGTCTGTGAGTTTCTCTACATGTTAAAAGAGTTGAAAGTTCTTCGCTGTTCTGCAGAATCACAGAGTCGTTGTTGTGAGAGAGGAGCCTCTAAACTGCAGCTACTGATTTCACATAATAACTCAATTAAGATTAAAAAGGGAGGTGGATAGAGGGTCCTGCGTATCGTCCAATCAGAGCGCAGGGAGAGCGTAGCCGTCCATTCAGAGCGGCTCTGTGGAGTCCAGCCGCTCACATCTGGATCTGATCACAGCGGCCTCATCACCGTGAGGTTTATTAAAGTTTCACTGTCAATAATCTCAGAGCGGAGATCAGAAATACAAACAAGTGGAGATTATTTTCCTTGCTTCTCACTGTTTGAAAAAGATTTGTTGTAAATGAAAGCAGACATGAGGACAGTGTTGTGTCGACACTGGAGCTGTTGTCATTGTTTCCGTCATAATACTTTGGTGATTGAAATACTGCGGCTCCTAACAGGAGTTGAGTGGAGGAAAAGATGCGATTGTTTTGTAGTGAAAGAGAAAGAAGGGAGAGTCTGAATGTGGACGCTATGTCAGACCTGTTTGTGTTTTATTGAAGCAAGGGAGAGGAGAGGAAGAGAGAGAAGGAAGAAAGAAAGGAAGGAAGTAAAGAGAAAGGAGAGAAAGACCAATGAGGAAGGAGTAAGAAAGTAAAGGTAGGAAGGAAGTGAGAGAAAGGAAGGAGAGAGATTAGGGAGGAAAGGAAGGATGAGAAAGTTAAGGAAGGAGAGAAGGGAAAAAAGTAGGAAGGAAGGAAGGAACGAACAAAGAAGGGGAAAGAAAGGAAAGGGAGACAGGACGAAGGAAGCAAAGACTGATAAGGTAGGAGGAAGAGAGTAAATGAAGGAAGGAAGGCAGAAAGGAAAGACAGTGAAGGAAAGGAAGGAGAGAGAGAAAAACACGAAGGATGGGTAGGAAAACACAAAGGAAGGAAGTAGAGAGAGGTAGGAAACAAGGTGATGGATAGACAGAGAAGACGGAAGCATACAGAGGGAAATGAAGGAAGGAAGGATCAAATAAAGAAAGAATGGGAAGGGGGAAAGGAAGGAATGATTAAGGGAGAAAGGGAGACAGAGAGGAAGTAAGTAGAGAAGTAGGAAACAAGGCAAAAGATAGACAGAAAATAGGGAAGCATATTGAGAGAAAGACCTGAAGGAAGCGATGAAGGAAGGAAGGAAGGAGCAAATAAAGAAAGTATTGGAATGGGAAGGGGAAAATTAAAGAAGGAAAGAGAAAGGAAGGAAGGATTAAGGGAGAATGGGAGACACAAAGGAAGGAAGTAGGGCATTGGACAGAAAAGAGGAAAGCATACAGAGAGAGAGACATGAAGGAAGGAATCAAGGAAGGAAGGATCAAATAAAGAAAGAATTGGAAGGGGGGAAAGGAAGGAATGATTAAGGGAGAAAGGGAGACAGAGAGGAAGTAAGTAGAGAAGTAGAAAACAAGGCAAAAGATAGACAGAAAATAGGGAAGCATATTGAGAGAAAGACCTGAAGGAAGCGATGAAGGAAGGAAGGAAGGAGCAAATAAAGAAAGAATGGGAAGGAAGGAGAAAGCAAGGAATGATTAAGGGAGAATGGGAGACACAAAGGAAGGAAGTAGGGCGTTGGACAGAAAAGAGGAAAGCATACAGAGACAGAGACATGAAGGGAGGAATCAAGGAAAGAAGGATCAAATAAAGAAAGAATGGGAAGGGGAAAGAGGAAGGAAGGAAGGAGGAAAGGAGGGAAGGAAGGGTGACTAACTCTCCATGTGACCCTCCTGAAGCGTTCCCCTCTGATCTTATATTAATATGAATTCTTCTTCTCTGTTTGTTTTCCCGCCTGCTGCTTCCTGTCCTCCTGCTGCTCCTCTGAAGGTAAGGAGAGATCTTTTATCCACTTCTTCTTTAAACTCGTGGTGTCACATTTCACTCTCAGCTTCTCCACAACTCCTCTGATCTGAATTTATAGTCGGAAAGACGAGCTGGAAGTCTTTAGTTCGCATATTTCTGGATTTACTGAGCAGCGGCTCTGCATTAGATCAATCATTTAGTCTGGAACAGGAAACCAGAAGTGAGGCTTATGGCTGTGTGTCTGAGCAAAGTACGGAAAGCCAGAAGGGGCATAAGGGTCAGATTAAAGTGTGTTTTTACTGAAGTGTTTAAGGTCATACATTCATTATATCTTATACAGTTGTTGCTGTAAATAGTGAGGCATGAAGGAAGGAAGGAAGTAGAGCGAGGTAGGAAACAAGGCGAGGGATAGACAGAAAAGAGGGAAGTATTCAGAGAGAGAGAGAGAGAGAGAGAGAGACATGAAGGAAGGAAGGAAGGAAGGAAGGAAGGAAGGAAGGAAGGAAGGAAGGAAGGAAGGAATGATTAAGGGAGAAAGTGAGACAGGAAGGAAGGAAGTAGAGCGAGGTAGGAAACAAGGCGAGGGATAGACAGAAAAGAGGGAAGCATTCAGAGAGAGAGAGAGATACATGAAGGAAGGAAGGAAGGAAGTAGAGCGAGGTAGGAAACAAAGCAAGGGATAGACAGAAAAGAGGGAAGCATTCAGAGAGAGAGAGAGAGACATGAAGGAAGGAAGGAAGGAAGGAAGGAAGGAAGGAAGGAAGGAAGGAATGATTAAGGGAGAACGTGAGACAGGAAGGAAGGAAATAGAGCGAGGTAGGAAACAAGGCGAGGGATAGACAGAAAAGAGGGAAGCATTCAGAGAGAGAGAGAGAGAGACATGAAGGAAGGAAGGAAGGAAGGAAGGAATGAAGGAAGGAAGGAATGATTAAGGGAGAAAGTGAGACAGGAAGGAAGGAAGTAGAGCGAGGTAGGAACAAGGCGAGGGATAGACAGAAAAGAGGGAAGCATTCAGAGAGAGAGAGAGATACATGAAGGAAGGAAAGAAAGGAAGGAAGTAGAGCGAGGTAGGAAACAAGGCAAGGGATAGACAGAAAAGAGGGAAGCATTCAGAGAGAGAGAAAGAGACATGAAGGAAGGAAGGAAGGAAGGAAGTAGAGTGAGGTAGGAAACAAGGCAAGGGATAGACAGAAAAGAGGGAAGCATTCAGAGAGAGAGAGAGAGAGACATGAAGGAAGGAAGGAAGGAAGGAAGGAAGGAAGGAAGGAAGGAAGGAATGATTAAGGGAGAAAGTGAGACAGGAAGGAAGGAAGGAAGGAATGATTAAGGGAGAAAGTGAGACAGGAAGGAAGGAAGTAGAGCGAGGTAGGAAACAAGGCGAGGGATAGACAGAAAAGAGGGAAGCATTCAGAGAGAGAGAGAGATACATGAAGAAAGGAAGGAAGGAAGGAAGTAGAGCGAGGTAGGAAACAAGGCAAGGGATAGACAGAAAAGAGGGAAGCATTCAGAGAGAGAGAGAGAGACATGAAGGAAGGAAGGAAGGAAGGAAGGAAGGAAGGAAGGAAGGAAGGAAGGAAGGAAGGAAGGAAGGAATGATTAAGGGAGAAAGTGAGTGAGACAGGAAGGAAGGAAGGAAGGAAGGAATGATTAAGGGAGAAAGTGAGACAGGAAGGAAGGAAGTAGAGCGAGGTAGGAAACAAGGCGAGGGATAGACAGAAAAGAGGGAAGCATTCAGAGAGAGAGAGATACATGAAGGAAGCAATGAAGGAAGGAAGGAGCAATTAAAGAAAGAATGGGAAGGGGAAGGAAGGAATGATTAAGGGAGAAAGGGAGACACAAAGGAATGAAGTAGAGAGAAGTAGGAATAGACATAGACAGAAAAAAGGAAGTATTCAGAGAGAGAGACATGAAGGAAGGAATCAAGGAAGGAAGGTTGGAGCAAATAAAGAAAGAATGGGTAAGGAAGGAAGGAATGATTAAGGAAGAAATGGAAACACAAAGGAAGGAAGTAGGAAACAAGGCGAGGGATAGACAGAAAAGAGGGAAGCGTTCAGAGAGAGAGAGACATAAAGGACGGAAGGAAGGAAAATACGGAAAGCCAGAAGGGACATAAGGGTCAAAGTGTGTTTTTACTGAATGACCAGGAAAGGGTTAATGGTCATACATTCATTATATCTTATACAGTTGTTGCTGTAAATAAAAAACACATCTACGTACTTTATCATTATAAAGTGGAGATTTTTTATCAATCATAGTCAGTTTGTAATAAAGGTTTAGGGTTAAATTGAGGTCAAAGCAGCCATGGGTTGCTTTATACGAGTGTTAATGATGGGGATAAAAGAACTAATTTCACAACCTTATGTACAACCACAGCTAAAACCACAGAAGAAGAATCCTGCTGTGTGTGTGTGTGTGTGTGTGTGTGTGTGTGTGTGTGTGTGTGTGTGTGTGTGTGTGTGTGTGTGTGTGTGTGTGTGTGTGTGTGTGTGTGTGTGTGTGTGTGTGTGTGTGTGTGTGTGTGTGTGTGTGTGTGTGTGTGTGTGTGTGTGTGCTTGGCATAGCATTATTATCCTTGTGGGGACCTAAATCTGTTTGCACAGTCACATGTGGGGACTCGCCTCCCTTATGGGGACAAAATGGAGGTCCCCATGAGGGGATTGGTTAATTTTAGGGTAAGTCTCCAGGAAATGCATGTAGTCAATGTAATGTCCCCTGAAGTGATGTGTGTGTGTGTGTGTGTGTGTGTGTGTGTGTGTGTGTGTGTGTGTGTGTGTGTGTGTGTGTGTGTGTGTGTGTGTGTGTGTGTGTGTGTGTGTGTGTGTGTGTGTGTGTGTGTGTGTGTGTGTGTGTGTGTGTGTGTGTGTGTGTGTGTGTGTGTGTGTGTGTGTGTGTGTGTGTGTGTACACGTGCGTTCGATGCAAATCCTCTGTGATGAGCTTTAATCATGCTGGCTTTATTATAATGACAATATATATCTGCATAAGCCTACTCGTTGTCTGTCTGTAGTTTAAGTTCATATTTTATTTAAAGTCAGATCAAAAGGTCTTCGCCCAGTCGCAAAGATACACACAGATATATTTCAGACGGTAATGAGAGCCTCACAATTTGAGTAAAAAGTTAATTATTTGACAAACGTTTTTAATTATTTCACAATATTCTCAAGTAATTGGTATGTCTGCAAATAGATGACTGAACCCCGCCCTATTACGAATTGATACGAAACAGTCACAAAGACACACAAAGGGATTACAATAAGACTCAAAATGAATTTGAAGTCTACAAATGAAATACGAGAGACTAGAGCAACTACAAAGAGACAAATTATATCTACAAATTGAACCAAAATGACCAAGAAAAGGCTCATAATGCCAGCAAAGGGACTACAAATGACCAAAAATCGACTTGAAATGACAATAAACAGACTCAAAATGGAGACTAGAGACTGGAACATCTAAAATGATTGCAAAGGAACTCTACAATAATACAAAGACTCAAAATTACCCAAAAGAGACTAAAAATGTACACAGAATGACCCAAAAAAAGGCAACAAAGAAACTCTAACGACTAGAAACTCTTGTTCGTATTGGCTTCTCTTAATGGGTTGTTCAAAAAAAGAAAAAAATCAACTGATAGACATTAAAATATGCAATATATATCTTACATTGAAATATAACTATATCACTCACCACCAGTACGAGTAAAAGTCTGAAAATCTGCAGCACGAGGTCTGGTGTTGGTTTTCTTCGTGTTTATTTGTTGTTAAACTTCAGTACAGTGAAGTCAAAGGTCGGTCTGGGGTCGCTGCGTAGTTTCCTCCCCGTGCTCCGACTGCCAGGCTCAACACTCTGCGGTAATCGCTGCAGCTGATTGGCCGGTCAGCGAGCCGAAACGAACCGCAGTGCTGGCTCCCGGCCAATCAGGACGCAGAGCTGTGAGTCCGGCGTCTCCTGGCAGGATTTGTGTTAAATATTAATGAGCGGTCAGATTAGCAGAACTCCCAGAAGCCACTGGGGCCGTGTAATCCAGGCCGTGTCGGCGCGCTGATAAGAGCGAGCGGGGGTCCATTGAGAACACCCCCCCCCCCCTAAAAAAAAACCTTCTTTTTTAACGGGTTCAACACTGTCAAAGGGTCGAGGAACAGGAAGTGGGTTTCAGTTGGAACAGTTTGTGGATTTGATGAAGCTCAGAGGGATTTTTACTGTAAGATTATGTGTTATTATGAAAGCTGCTTCGCTGCTGGAGCCCTTTTGTTTCCGTCCTCATTCTTTCTTTCTTAGTTTTCTACACTAAAAGTGTTTGTTCAGCAAAAAATGGAAGACATAATCATACCAAAATTGGCAAAATGGGTTGCAGATTTCCCTCACCACTCAGGCACATTAAATGATACTCATTGGTTGCACAAATAAACGCATATTAAACAGGATTTTTTCCAGATCGAGTGTATCGATATGGATATTGTTATATGAAACTAGATATCGTCTTTACATTTTGGATATCGTAATTACAGTAGGACTGCATGATTAAGAAAAACGATTTTAGTTTTTTACTCATTGGGAATGACCTGGACCAATAGGCTGGGACTTCTCTGCCGCTCCACAATACATTCAGATTGTTGCATTTACCAAATATTCCTTTTTGTGCAATTTGGATATTTCACTTGTCCATACTGAGATTTTTGGTAAAATGTTTTAAAATGTCCATCTGTTAAAGTTTGCCTTTTCGCAGTTATCTAAAAAATACCTTTGTTTAGAGTGAAAAATCTATCAGAATTTGAATATCTTAATTAGGCGTTACCCGAAATAGCCGACTGATTCTCACACGTTGAAACTTTCTACTGAATTTTTTTAAATAAACATTTTCAAATAATGTTTTTTTCTTTATTGTGAACACTTTTTTTGGTAATATTTCTTCTTAGCGTTAAAAACGTTGAGGTCTTAACTGAATACGTTTTCATTTTTTTACATTTTATACGTCAGTCCTTATATTAGCAGCAGTGTGTGAGTTTAGTTTGAGTTTCATATTTTTGTCTTTATTGTGAACCGAGTTTTTTTGTAAATATTCCCTCCTAGTATAAAAAACGTTGAGGTCTTATCTGAATACGTTTTCATTTTTTTATATTTAATATGTTAGTGCTTATATAAGCAGTGTGAGAGTGTAGTTTGAGTGTGTGTGGACGTTAAGTGTCAGCAGAGATTTCCTCTGGTCGTCAGACATCGTGCGGTCGGAGATCTTCAGAGGAACGTCTGCGTCCTCTCCGGGAATTCTGGGAATGATGGCAGCTATTGTTGAGTGCAGTGTGTGATTGGTGGAGCGTATCCATGGCTGACAGGCGGGACAAAGAGGGAGGGAGGGGGGGGAATCGACCAAGGAGAACTAATCCACCCCTCGTCTCACCCCCCGTCTCACCCCCTCGTCTCACCCCTCCTCACCCGACACCCCAGACCCTGAGACCCCCTCTGACCCCCCCAGAGCTTCTGCAGGGTCACAAAGAAAAAACTAAAAGCAGATTTTTTCGCGCAAATCTGACGAGTTTGTGGTCGATATTTAAACGAGTGAATAACAATACTTTCTCTGTAGAGTATGTCCGACAAACAAGACAGACATTTGATTTACTTTTATTTCTTTATATACTCAATTATTTAAAGAAATCCTAAAAAGATTCAAGCAAACTCAATGTGAAGGGGAATACATTATTTTTAAAAATTGTTCAGGTTTTTCAAGTCAAACTAACAAATAGAGACATTTATTAGATTCATAAATAGTTTTTATTTCCAACAATTTTCTGACAATTTCAAGAGAATCTCATAATGAAAATATATAGCAAAAAGAAAAGAATAAAAATTAGGACAAATATGAATATGTAATAATGTGATTTTATTTCTTGGTGCTTTTTTTGAGCTCTTGAATCTCAATTTTTCGTTTTTTCGTTTTTTTAATAACTACTCTCTGTTTTTGTTCCCCTAAACATTTTAAATGCTTTGTGATTTTTCTGTTAATACTGCTATGATACAATACCAACCATATAGTGTAGAATTTAGATTTTTTTTTAATGATATAACACCTAAGATTTGTTAGTATTTGTTAAATCATTTGAATCAAATGTTTTATAATTGATTATTTTGTGTGAAGGGGTAAAAATTCACTTTTAATCTGCTGTCAGAAATTACTCATCTATTTCAAATAGATTGAAATAGACTCCTAAAATAAACACTTGTAATATATTAAAATAACTCTGCACCACTTAAAGTCGTTTGTCCTGCAGAGCTGAAGCAAACAGCTGCTGTAAACTCTGACCTGCTGAAGCATCACTCAGTGAGTCGTCACTGATCGTTGTTTAATTGTTGGTGTGTGTATTAATGTGTTAACGATGAGTTTGAAACAAGTCAAAGTCAGCGTTAAGAAATTCAACTTCCTCTCTTCTGGAGTAAAATCGTCCGACTCTGAGTGTTTTTCAGGAAGGCGACGGTGGAGGGAACAGATTTACACTTTTCCAAAAATAAGGCTTGGTTTTGCACGCCGAGGGGTCTCAGGTTTCACACTCCAGAGAGCAACAAATCAAACGCTGTTGACCTCCGACCTTTAACACCCCCCCCTCCCCAAGCTCACCCGCTAACAGACAGCAGAGCCTTCAGTCCTGGAGAGGTTTTATTTTTAAAACTGTACAACCAGATTTCTGATGTCAATTGGGTTCATTTAATATAGTAAATCACTTTAATCTGAATTAAACTGAGATTTTATTTCATGTTTTAGTCCAAACAGATCCAGTACAGTCCTTTTTAAGTAAGGCACATTTTAATTTTGTGTACATTTTTTGTCCTACAGTTAAAACAATAAAGTTGTACATTCAAATGCGAGGAAATGCATCTGATCTGGATCCCTCTCCGCTTCAAACGATATACAATAAGCATACGTGTCATCGTTTTTAGCACAAGATAAAAAGACTTTGTATAGTCATGCTTTAGATAGTGATTGACTGTATTTGTAGAAGTGTGATTGGTCAAGAAACATAACTTTGCTTCTGTGGTTTTATATCGACGGTTTGGAAGCGTGTGTAAGTTGCTTTGGATAAAACAGTCTGCTAAAGTAACATTTAACGGTGAAAATGTTCGTTTTTTGTTCGTCTAATGTTTATTAAATGTCCCCCAAAAGTAATCATCTTGGTCTTTTTTGGCGGAGATTTAGGGTTAGGGTCCGTCTCACCTCGCTCAGAACAGATTAGGGATACAACTTCTCAATGTCTTCACTATGGATTATTTGTTTGCCTGATCAAATGTAAAAAAGATTATGATAAATGTCCATTCAAACTCCCAAAAGTTAAAGCTCAA
Organism: Notothenia rossii; assembly: GCF_949606895.1. NCBI lineage: Eukaryota > Metazoa > Chordata > Actinopteri > Perciformes > Nototheniidae > Notothenia > Notothenia rossii. The sequence continues at coordinate 19,177 of NW_027639508.1, read as the reverse complement.
ATCTCATGTTTTGTTAGAATAAAACACAAAGTCTTAACGTGAGTATGATATGAAACAGATAGAAGACAGAGTAGAAAGTACAAATGCATTAAAAAGTATAAATTATAATCAACTTCCAGTGACGATCAGGGAGGCAGACAGGGTCCACACATTTAAGAGTAGGTTAAAGACTTTCCTTTTTAGCACAGCGTAAAGTTAAGACTGGTTTTAAACCCCTTTTATACATCCTCATGGACCCTTCCCTTATGGAATTTTATTTAGTGTACTCGAACTGTATTTGTGTCATTGTGTTATGTTCCTCTTTAAATTGGTATTTTCAAATTGATCTTATAAGATACGTTTGTTGTTTTTACATTGTTTTACATTGCCAATTGTGTTTGTTGACTTGTGAAGCCAAGAGACAAATAGGATGTGTGATTTTGGGCTATATAAATGAACTTGAATTGAATTGAATATCAGATGCTGGTTCCTAAAGTGAAACAGAACTAGGTAAGACAAGCTTTTAAACATGCTCTGAATAATACACAGACGGAGCTGAAACTGTCAATGTGGTCACTATGGAGGAGTTCAGGTCCATCTTAAAGGAAAGAGAACAAGAATCCATTGGTCGATGTGATTTCTCTTATATCCCCTTCTCGTAGTTGTTTTCAAATTGTGCCAGTTGGTTATGTTTAATAACAGTTTCTTTTATTTGCATATCGGCTGGTTAATGCGCCACCGCTGTATTCATCTGCGTGTATTGTCTGTCGTAACTTTGTTCATGCTTCCCTCTTGGCCAGGTCGCTCTTGAAAAATATATTTAAATCTGGTTGAATAAAGAATATGTAAACGATAAAATAAGAATGAAAATATTAAAGTTTATGATTTTTACCTGATTAAAAAATATGATTTATATTAGTAATAATAATAATAGCAGGAGATTCGGAGGGTCTCAATGGGAACACGGTGTCCTCTCAGTAACCCCCCCACCCTCTGTGGAGGTGGGTCGGCCCAGACGCCCCCCCCCCCATCAGTTTGTCACGCTCCCCCCCTCTCTCTGGGGCAGATGGATGTAAATCAGCAGCAGTTTGGACGTCCTGCTGAAATCTACTTCCTGTTCAGACTCAAAATCTTCCCAAAATGGACGAGTTGCGTGTCATTCCCATTTGATTAACGCTTATTCTGATGATAAATGACAACGAGGGGGATTTGTTTTGCCATTTTGGGGTAAAGTTTCATCAGTGTGTGTCTGAACACAGGGATTTCATCCTTTGCAGACCATTTACATGCACTAAGAACCTAAATAACACACTACAGGAAAGGGAAAGGGCCCCCTTTAAGGCAGAATGAGTAGATTCTCCTTAAAAGCTGTGCATTTTACATTTAAAAAATGAGGAACTAAAAGTGTTTGGTAGTAGCTGCAGAGACCCTGCCCCAGATTGTATTTATTTTGCCGTTTTAGGGGACATGTTGGCTCTTTAAAAAATGTACCGAAGCTGCAAAAATGGTCGACACGTATAGCGAGGAGAAGCACAAAGTGGATAAAAGCTCAATCCAAAAGCGAGATTGAATCTAAAGCTTACTTTGATTGTTGTGTTATCAGAAACACAAATCCATGTTATTCTGCCTTAAAGGTAGAATAGTTGAAACTGTTTTAATGTGCCGTGCTTTAGAGGACGTCTCTACAGTGCATGGCAATAAAAGAACACATTTTATTGACTGGTTTCCTCGTGCCTCCCCCCGCAATTTTATTGGATGTTTTTGCCATTGGCTCATAGTTTCTATATCTTTTAAATAAGGTCCCCGTGCAGAATGTAGATTATGTTCGACAGCGTGAATTTAAAGAGAAACCTGAGATGAAACGGCGATGCCCACCAGCTGCAGGATCGCGTTATGAACCAAACCTCTGGTGAACACAGTGTGTGTGTGTGTGTGTGTGTGTGTGTGTGTGTGTGTGTGTGTGTGTGTGTGTGTGTGTGTGTGTGTGTGTGTGTGTGTGTGTGTGTGTGTGTGTGTGTGTGTGTGTGTGTGTGTGTGTGTGTGTGTGTGTGTGTGTGTGTGTGTGTGTGTGTGTGTGTGTGTGTGTGTGTGTGTGTGTGTGTGTGTGTGTGTGTGTGTGTGTGTGTGTGTGTGTGTGGACAGCAGGTAGTGGGTTTTTCTGTATGTAGTTAAAGGTACCAACATCTGTCAGCACTGTTGCTTTCTGTAAAATGCAACATGAGCTGTGTGTGTGTGTGTGTGTGTGTGTGTGTGTGTGTGTGTGTGTGTGTGTGTGTGTGTGTGTGTGTGTGTGTGTGTGTGTGTGTGTGTGTGTGTGTGTGTGTGTGTGTGTGTGTGCATGCGCGTGTGTGTGTGTGTGTGTGTGTGTGTGAGTGTGGTTGGCAACTGGCAAGCTAGTAACAAACACACACTCTCAGCAGGGCAGATGGCAGCAGGCAAAGTGAGACTCTGATGACAGGAGCTAAGGGAATACACACACACACACACACACACACACACACACACACACACAGCCCATGTCTCCATGTAGTGTATAAGAAACATTGAATGTCTTCGGCTCGTTTTTACGGCAGCTGCTCACGGTTAGATTCAGCTTCTGATCCATAAAGCTCGTAAAGATTTTATATTTGAAAGCTTCCAGTTTAGCAGGTTTCTCGGGTTACAGGTCAGACGTTTCCTCCAAATACCCAGAGGCCAATAAAAAGCTACCGATGAGACTGTGACGGATAAAATCACAGAGAATATACGGCGGCAACATGAATTGCCAATGATATTACAAAATGCCTTTGAATACTTGATCCGGATTGGTCAACTTGGACATTTCAGAGTTTGTTAACACTTGATAACAGCCGCTGCTAATGACTATGTGCCGTCATATCACTCCGCAGAAAGTAGTCCGGCTAATTAAACTTCTCTGGACAAAAACATTTCCTTCGTCAGAAAACACTGTGGAATACTTCTATTTTTATATTTGCGGAGGGTAGGAAACTTTGGGACCGTGATACTATAAAGTTTTGCTTCTGATTGAATTATCCATGTGGTAGAGTTTAAAAAGTTTTCCAGGCAGAACAATGTCAGAGACAGAAAGATGAGTTTAATTTTCAGAGAGCTTTGAAGAGGTGCAGAGCATTCCTCAAAACTTCAGGACAGGAATTTAAACGAGACAGGAAGAAACCCTTTTTTTGGGGGGACTTAAGCTCCCGGTCTGTCAGGGAAAATGCTCCTAAATTTACACCTGAACTCTTTGAAGACTTTTAGTATTTCACTTTAACTGCCTGGAATTGGACGTGTTTAATCGTTAAGGCTCACATGCATAAAAAGGACAAATGTTATGCCGCATTTCTGATCATTAATAAGAGTCTCCAAATATATTTCTTTAGCTTTGTGTAATCTGCACAATGTTTTATTACTTTTATGGGCACTTTTTAGTGATTATTGTTTTATACAAATGATATCAATCACATTGCAATTCAAACATCTAAGATATATCATACGTGTGTCTGTCTTTGGTTTTTTAACACGTTGGGTTTAGGGCTGTACCCGTTCCGAATATCCGAATATTCGTTCGTTGGAGTAGGCTACTATTCGGGTTTCAATGTCGTTATTCGGATATTCGTTTTTTTCGTTTTTGATTGAATTTATTGAAATCTCCAATATCAACGTAAGAGCTTGTGCCTCTTCGGGGGGTGCCAACACTTAACCATAAACTATCGTTTACTTTCTCCGTCTTTATATGTAGATATGACTTTTCTCCGTTAATCTCCGTCACGTTGTTTCCATAGCAACAACAACATCCTGTCAACAGCGCTAACTCTCCTTCAAAATAAAAGCATGCCCATACAAAATAGGAAGCCAAGCCAAATTACACTTAAGACATATACAACTGCAACGAAAGTTTGCAGCCATTTTGTACATATTCCAGTGTTTTTCCCTTGCTTCCTTTTTAAATGTGGCAAAAGGTTGATTTATTAATAATAATAATAATAATAATAATTAACGCTTTTTGTTAATCTTTTTTTAACTCCCTGATGTGTAGACCTTTTGAATTATAGTGTTGACCTTTTTCAAGTTGTGGTATCTTTAGTCTGTGTACAGCCTTTGGTTTCATAGTGGTACAAATAATGTTGGTTATCAATTCTGCCTTAATCGTGCAGCTGGTCTGTATTTTCTGTAAATGATGATAATCACACCTGATCAGAAGCTGTTGATCCTGAACAGAGAGTTTGTGTTGTGGAAACTCTGACCTCAGTGTTGGGGGTTTAGTCTGAACATTAATTATCTTTCTACTGAGAGGAACCAGGAGCTCACACTTATCCTCCTGAGAAGAGCAATTACACATGTTTTTATACAACATGATGTGTTTATGGCCAGTCTCTCAGTGTTGAATGGATCCGAGTTTGTTGAACAGCACGAAATCAAATCACCAGAACTCAGAGTATTAATGATGTCGAGAACAAAACAAAGATGTCTATCGAGACTTTGAGAGGAAAGCGACGTCTCTGATGATTTAAACTGTTTGTTTCCTAACGAGGTCACGAGTGGTCTAATTGGTCGATTTGTGTAAATAGGATGACTAATTATCCCGCTGTGTGTGTGTGCGTGTGCGTGTGTCTGTGTCGTTGTGTGTCATGGGACGTGATGTGTCAGTGTTTCTCTTCATGAGACTCTGGAGAGATTTGTGGCCTGTGTGTGTGTGTGTGTGTGTGTGTGTGTGTGTGTGTGTGTGTGTGTGTGTGTGTGTGTGTGTGTGTGTGTGTGTGTGTGTGTGTGTGTGTGTGTGTGTGTGTGTGTGTGTGTGTGTGTGTGTGTGTGTGTGTGTGTGTGTGTGTGTGTGTGTGTGTGTGTGTGTGTGTGTGTGTGTGTGTGTGTGTGTGTGTGTCATGGGGATTTTAGTGCCTCAGGTGAGCGTTACCTGCGGGATTCATCCCTGAACTTGTGTCACTTGTGTGTACACATTGTGCAAAAACAGGAAATAAAACATTAGTGTAGAAATGTACTTTATTTGTATTTATTTTATAACCAGAAGACTGGCAACTTTTTTTGTGTTTTTATTTTAGAGCGTTTTTTTTTTTAAATGCAAAAATAATACAGCAGTATAAAATATATACACTTTTAGTGTCTTTATTTTGGACAGAGACATTAGAGACATTATTCATTCCTAAAAAATTATAATTAAACATTTAAATGAACTTCACGTCCACGTTTACCTTCAGTTCACCCACAAACTTTCTCCTTTCAAAGTAAAAGTCTTGCTCCTTGCGTTCGTAGGTAAGCTTTTAATGTGAAAAACATAATTTAATAAAATTATTGAATATGTGTCTGTGTGTGTGTGACCGACACAGATGGACAGTGACAGGTGGAGAGGTGCATCATGGGAGAGGAGGGCATGCTCCAAAAATCAGTCCTGACACACACACACACACACACACACACACACACACACACACACACACACACACACACACACACATACACACACCCTGCTCTCTCGTTGATTGACAGCTCTGGTAGTCTCTCTCTTGGTCGCCCCAGCGACCGCGTCCCGCTCCGTTAGTTCGTCTCAATTGGCCGGATCTGCCCGTCAATCAAACACACAGGCCATGGCCCCGCCCCCTCGAGACCTGCAGAGAAACACACCTCCTTCTCCATCATCATCATCATCATCCTCCTTTTTCTTTTTGAACTTGTCTCTTCTTTCTTTTTTCTCTTCTCCTCTTCATCATGTTCTCCATTTCTCTCTCTCTCTCTCTGTCCTCCTCTCTCCTTGATCATCATCCTCCATCTTCTGCTTCTTCAGCTTGTCTCCTCTCTCCTTCTCCTCCTATCCTCTTCCTCCTTTCTCCTCCTATCCTCTTCCTCCTTTCTCCTCTTGTTTCTTCCTCTCCTCTTTTCTGTCCTCATCTCTGCTTCATCATCCTTCTTCTCTCTCGTCTGTTCTCCTTCTTCCCTTGCTTCCTACTCCTCCTTCCTTCTCTTTTACCTCAACTTTTTGTATTTTCCTCTCTGCTTTCTTGTCCTTTTTCTTATCCAACCTCCTCTCTCCTTCCTCCTCTCCCCTATCCTTGTTTGTTTTCTGTCACCCTCCTCCTCCTCCTCCTCCTCCTCCTCCTCCTCCTCCTCCTCCTCCTCCTCCTCCTCTTCATCAGCTCACCTCCCTCTGTAGATCACTGTTTACCCTCAGATGACTGAACACAAACAAACACTGCGGAGGAGGAAAGGACAAAGGAAGGAGAAACAAAGATGGCGTTTAAGAATAATCTAAAGACATGTATCTGGAGAGTTGAGCTGATGAATGGAGGGTTTAAAGTTCCCGTCTCTCTCTGATGACTCTGTGACAAACTTGTTGAAGGTCACCGACATCGCTGTTTATTTTACCTCCCCCCGGTGACTCCCCCCTTCATACCGTTCATCCCACATCCCCTCCCCACCTGACGAGCTTTGAAGTGCTAACGAGGCGCTGCACCCCTCGCCCTGTTTACACCGAGTGAGAGTGTGTGTGTGTGTGTGTGTGTGTGTGTGTGTGTGTGTGTGTGTGTGTGTGTGTGTGAGACAGTGTGAGTGGTGTGTGTGTGAGTGAGAGAGAGTGAGAGAGAGAGAGAGAAAGACACACAGAGAGAGTGTGTGTGTGTGTGTGTGTGTGTGTGTGTGTGTGTGTGTGTGTGTGTGTGTGTGTGTGTGTGTGTGTGTGTGTGTGTGTGTGTGTGTGTGTGTGTGTGTGTGTGTGTGTGTGTGTGTGTGTGTGTGTGTGTGTGTGTGTGTGTGTGTGTGTGTGTGTGTGTGTGTGTGTGACAGTGTGAGTGGTGTGTGTGTGAGTGAGAGAGAGTGAGAGAGAGAGAGAAAGACACACAGAGAGAGAGAGAGAGAGAGAGAGAGTGTGTGTGTGTGTGTGTGTGTGTGTGTGTGTGTGTGTGTGTGTGTGTGTGTGTGTGTGTGTGTGTGTGTGTGTGTGTGTGTGTGTGTGTGTGTGTGTGTGTGTGTGTGTGTGTGTGTGTGTGTGAGACAGAGAAAGAGAGGGTGTGTCTGACCGCAGGGCCGGATTCAAAGCTGCACCAGGGGGAAGAACAGAAAGGGGGAGAAAAGAGAGGGGGAGAAAAGAGAGAGAACACAGAAAGGGGGAGAACACAGAAAGGGGGAGAACACAGAAAGAGAGAGAACACAGAAAGGGGGAGAACACAGAAAGGGGGAGAACAGAGAAAGGGGGAGAACACAGAAAGGGGGAGAGCAGAGGGAATCTGGAGGAGTTTTTAATATATATGTTCCGGGGAACTCTCAGTTTCCCTCGCTGACGTCGACCACTTTTTATTTTTATTCCAGCCTAGGTCTCTCACTAGCGCTCGTTAAAACTCTTTAAAGATCGTTAAGGCTCGTTCAGGCTCTGGGGTTGCCGTGGTTATTCTGGAGGCGGGTCACGTCAGAAGGTCAGGATGACTTTAGCTTTTAGGTTTTTTTTAGAATAGCTGCAGGCGGAGAAAAATAAATAGTTTAGTGTTTTTTATTCGGAGTAACATGTCGTCCTTCCACCTATTTTTATGCGGATTTATTTCCATTTGCGTTTTTAAAAACCTGAATAGAAAAGCCAAGAAATGCTAATAAAAATGTTGAAATATATCAATAAAATTGTGTTGCTTGGTTGAGATGGATAATTGGTTTGTTGATTAAAGTGTGATAATGGAAAAGGGAAACACATTGAGAACAAGTGATGAAGAGTGCAGTAGAATGAGACTTCTTGCGACGAAAAAACGTATTTTAAAGACCGTTAAACTCTAAATTTAAACTTTAAATGTACATTTCCCCCATTGTTTAGCTAAAGCTGCATTATTTCATATTTTCATTTCATGCTCTACTTTTCATTTGACTCAGTTTGAGTTCCACTAAGCCATTTATCTGCTGACTAGTTTATGGGTTAAACATTTGGTCCATATCATTCCTAAAAATCGTAACAAAAATCCCAGAGATGTTTATCAGTGTCTCATTCTCTCAGTCCAACGCCCAATATATTCTTTTCAATATGATGACAAGCAGGAAACTTCCATATTTGAGATGATAAAAGCAGTGTTTTCTAACATGTTTGCATGAAAATCGGTAAAAATTCGCGATTGTTTTTCTGTCATTTGACGTGAAATACTTCTTGCCGCTCTTACGTCACAGTACAGTTAGTAATTCACCAAGATTATTATTTGTCCACGTGACACAGCTGCAGGAAACTGACTCTCCCTCTCTTTTTCTTATATCTCTGGATATACTTACTATAATAGTTGACATTAATAACTAATTTGACTGGATTATTTTTAAAGCGGCCCTCCCACGCTGCATGCAGCTGTAACTCTGATGTCACAGAGCTCAGACCTCGGCTGTAATCCAACGTGTTGACAATCTGCAGGAGTGTAAACCACAGAGGAGGAAGAGGAGGAGGACGAAGAGGTGTCCGCTACTCAGAGAAATAAAGCGAGGATCGGTCAGAGTGTGACGGTCCTGAACCAGAACCGTTTAACACAAATCTCTCTCTCGTTGTTCATACCACTCAGATTACAGCAGCCAATCAGCTTTCATCCCTAATATCTTCTGTAAAGTAGAGCAAGGGTCACAGAGAGACATTTAAATTAAAAAATGTGTTTGGACATTTATGAAATTACTGGATGAGTCTGCAATTATTTAAATCCACTAGTCAAACTATCAAAGCAAATAATGGTCCTTTTTATATTGGTATATCAGAAGTGAGTGATTGTGTAACATTTGAACCTGTACAGATATTTTGTGCATTCGGTCATTTGCATATGTCTTGTAAAGTTTAGCAGCGATAGAAATACTTGCTTCATGTGTAAAAGCCAAAGAAATATTTTGTACAGGACTCCTTTCAACAGTGACGTCTGAGAAAATCTGAAAAACAGACGCACATTTCAGGGTCAGGAGCTAGGAATTTGAAGGAATATTAAATGTCTGAGTTGACTAGCCAATCAGAATAGACGTATGCATGTAGATGTAAAAATGATGAGCGTCATAATTGAAGTGTTCAAATTCTACTAGTAAAAAATACACTGGGTATTAAGAGATTCAGATTCCTCTTCAAAAACTAGTGCAACTCGTTTAGCCCTCCTGTTGTGTTCGGGTCAAATCTGATTTACTACTTTCATCAATCATAACTTTTTTGTTTTACATTCGATTGCATTAAGGCTTTATGATATGCTTCACAGCAGACATTTGAACATATCAAATTGCTGATCACCACTTTCATTGAATTTTGGATGATTTAGTCAACTTTGTAACACCCATGGTGTTCCCCGTCAAAAATGACCGCCATAAAGAAAAGGAATTAGTAACCATCCGGATCAGATAACACACACACACACACACACACACACACACACACACACACACACACACACACATTGAACAATTTGAAACATTTCCCGCTCTTATGTGCCCCTCCCCCCACATGGATCACACCTGGCACACGCAATACATGTTCAGTGTCTATTCTTTGTATATGTACTGCAGTGTTTCATGTATACCAGTAGTCTGATACAATATGTACAGTTTGAAAGGGTGTTAAATGACATTTGGTGATGATTAATGTTTTTTGTGTTAATGTAATAGCAGTTAAAACAGGACCGGTCAAATGTGACCGCGAACACCAAAGTAAGGGGGGGGGGGACAAAGACAATAGGAGGGTTAATTCTGAACAGATTTTCATTAAACTATTTATACTAAAGCTTGATTGCTCCACTTATATATATGTAAAAGTAAAAGTAGTGTTGATATTCAGCAGCTCACGTTGACCATCAATAACCAAATGAAAACCTCTGTGACGTGTTGAGAGCGCTGCCCTGTGAGGAGAGTGTATCAGGAGGAAGGAGGTCATGTTACTGCGTCTCCTGTATCTCAGTCTAAACTCTGTGAAATGAGTCTAAAGTGTCTGTAAGCTGATTTCAGAGCAGCAGCTTGTAATTTCTGGATTTTCCACAGTGTGAAGTGCGGAGCGCAGACTCTCGGTTAATAGACGTGATAAAGAGGCAGCCAGCTGGCAGGAAAACTCCTCAGTGAGCGCTGATACTCTAAATCTCTCAGAGGGATGGGGGGGGGGGAGGATCCTCTGGGAAAACTTCTCCTAGACAGAAATGCATTCTCCAGGATATTCCGGCTTTATGCTGTCTTATTGTCCGGGACTTCTTTTTTTTGTGAGACCTGGATGATCTTAACTCCTTCATGACCTGGATTCAAATTCATAAAGAAGCTTTTCCAGTACATTTTTTCTGTATTCCATTATTCGTCCAGGAGAAATTATTTTACACATTTACAGGACAATAATTATTATTCAGGGTGTTTTCAGGAAATGTTTCTAAGACCCCGAAGACCTAACTCCATCCTGACCTGGATTCAAATTCAAAAACCTTTTTCGAGAGAGTTTTTCTATATTCAGTTATTTGTCCTGGACAGGTTTTCTAAACTCTAAACTCAGGAAAACTCTTTATCTCTTTGTCCACGAAAAGATTTTTTGTCTAAATGCCCGGACACACCAACCCGATGTTGTCCGTCGATAGATGTCGATAGATGTTGATAGATGTCTGGCCGTCGATGAGCGTCCTGTCGCCCTACTCAGATTGGTGTGTCCCGCCCCGTCGTGTCCTTTCGGCCGTGCCGACACCTTCGCCGCCGGCTGTCGGTAAAAGGCCGTCGGCCAAAGAAATCACTCTGATTGGCTGTTCAGCTTAGCGAATCAGTGCATGAGAAGCGAAACGGAAGTGAGGGACCCAAACAAACTATTAAGAAGGCGAATCTGAGATTTAATTTAACTCCAGCTCTCGACACAGGTTGGGGAAAGCCCCATGAGCTTCTCGCTGTAGAGTGAAAATGGAACGTGCTATTTGTTGTTTGTTTATACCATGCAGTCTGTTCTTTTTCTCTCGGTTATCACGCAGTCTGTCTTCCGGTTGTTGCCTCTTTTGAATGATGAATACACACTACCGCCGCCTGCTGGTAAGGAGAGTTATTGCCACTCACGCCGTTGGGACGTGTTCTTTGGTGTCAGCTTGGTGTGTCTGGACCTTAAGACCTAGAGCACCTAACTCCATCATGACCTGGATTCAAATTCAATAAGACAGCTCATTCTTTTTTTTAATATTTCCTGCTCTATATATTTTTGTTCATAGACCCGGAAGCCATGTCTGCAAAAATATATTTCCAGGATATTTATCCAGGAACATTTTGGCATATTTTGTGATTTTTCCAGAACTTTTTGTTGGACATGACACATGTCTTGAAGAACTTCAACAAAGTCGGGGACCTTGTCAAATCTCCTCAACTTTTCATTAAAAGTGTTTTCCTTTCAACTCTTAATTTGAGAGGATATTCTTATTTATTTGATATCCTTAAGCAGCAGGATTCACCAAATGTGCACTTGTAAAAAAAAACTTGTACAGCCTTGTCTTCTATTGGTCCAGGTATTATCCAAGACTTTCCTTAGACACTAGCGCTGCATTGATTCGGCTCAGTTCTCCATCGTGACCTGGATTCAAATAAAAAAAAAAAAAGGAAATCCCAGGATGTTCGTCAGAGAAAAATTATTCTCTGTGATTGTGATGTTATTTGTCCAGAACTTTTCTATGATTTGGAAATCGTCAATATTCCCAGGTTCTTTTTGGGAGCTTCTCAAATATCCTCAACCTGTCTTTCAAAACTTGACCAGGACATTCCCGCTGGACTTTTCTCTACAACCTGGAATCTTGGGGAGCAGTTTTCCCTTCTTTCGGGACATGTGGTCCCCTGACCGTGTCCATCAGGATTCAGAAAATGTGCATTAAAAAAAGCTGTTTTCGGGATTTATCGGCTGAATTTAGTTCCAGGAATTCTCCAGGACTGGAAAAATCTCTTTAAAGAAGGCAAACATTTTAAGGTTTATCACAAGAAATCACTTCAACATTGTTTTCCCGGAAACTTTTCCCATACTTTGTAATTTTTTGTCCAGGAGTTGCACACTGTCCTGAAGAACATTAGATTTCCCAGGTTCTCCAACTTAGAAACCCTGTGAAACATCTCCGTCCCCCTTTAGTACCTCAATCCACGGACTGTCACATGACTCAAAACGTCTCCAGGACAAAGAGCTTTCTCCGGGCGTTGGGAACGTCCTGTTGATTTTATTTATTGTCCACTTTTTTCCCACTTTTCAAAAAGTCCTCCTCCCACTACTCCTCCTTCTTCTCCCCCACCATGTGTGGGATGACTGACAGGACTAAAGATAATAGAGAACCATGAGGGGCCAACAGGGGCCACGTGAGAGGAGGGGAGGGTCCAGTGTGTTTTTGTTTGACAGGCTTCACCTCTCAGATCAGAACACACAAAAGGGTGAGGGAGGGAGGAGTTTGATTGACAGTTTGCAGATTTTAGGGCGAGTCCTCTTCTGTGAAATGTGTCTCTTTTCATGCTGTGTCCAACTTTAACCCCAAACACTGAGGCTCTCCGGAGGTCTGTTAATTACAGCAGTTTGGTGCTATGATGGATTTATTAAGTGTGAAAAGGGGACATTTTTATGGGGTTTAATACATGTCAAAGGTGTTAATTATTTATGAGCAAAACCTCATTTGGAAATGTTCCCCGTTTCTAGAGAGCTAGAAACTTTCTGAAATCTGAACAACATTGCAAACTAACAGGCTAACAGTTTCCCTCCACTTCCAGTGTTTGTGCTAAGCTACGCTAACCAACAGATCAGTTTTAAAGAGTTCCACATGCTAACTGTGATTTACACTCGCACACACACACACACACACACACACACACACACACACACACACACACACACACACACACACACACACACACACACACACACACACACACACACACACACACACACACACACACACACACACACACAGACTCTGACTGACTCACTCAAACACACAACATCATGGGTCGCCGTGGTAACTAGAGACAAAGAGACTGGAGTCGTGTTGCATTGAACATGTGGTGTGTGTGTGTGTGTGTGTGTGTGTGTGTGTGTGTGTGTGTGTGTGTGTGTGTGTGTGTGTGTGTGTGTGTGTGTGTGTGTGTGTGTGTGTGTGTGTGTGTGTGTGTGTGTGTGTGTGTGTGTGTGTGTGTGTGTGTGTGTGTGTGTGTGTGTGTGTGTGTGTGTGTGTGTGTGTGTGTGTTAATATGATCCCACATATTCAGAATATAACATGGCTCAGGAATCTGTTGCCACCATAACTCCTGTCAGTACTTCTGTAACATTACTGGAAATACTTCTACGCGTGAAAGTTCACAGCCGGCAGCAAGCATTTGATACTTTTATTTTTATAGCGCCTTAACTTTAGTGAAATATACATTTTCAGCTGTTAAAATGTCCATAACAGCATTTAAATAAGATGTGTTTATGAACACTTTATTGTGGAAGACACCTCACCCTAAATTGCTCCTGTGGGTATTGTCCACAGTATTGATGTATTCCATGTTTAATATAATGTAATGTAACGTTTTGAAAGTCTAGAGCCATTCTCTATCTAATGAAGGGGATGCATGGTGGAGTTTGGCAGGGATACCTCTCGGAAAATGAGAGAAGTGCATTAGTAATCAGCAGAGGTGGAAGAAGTACTTAGATCTTGTACTTGAGTTAAAGTAGAAGTAATCAGATCTAGTACTTGAGTAAAAGTAGAAGTACTCAGATATTGTAAAGTACTTGAGTAAAAGTAGAAGTACTCAAATCTTGTACTTGAGTAAAAGTAGAAGTACTCAGATCTGATACTTGAGTAAAAGTAGAAGTACTCAGATCTAGTACTTGAGTAAAAGTAGAAGTACTCAGATATTGTACTTGAGTAAAAGTAGAAGTACTCAGATCTTGTACTTGAGTAAAAGTAGAAGTATTCAGATCTTGTACTTGAGTAAAAGTAGAAGTACTCAGATCTTGTACTTGAGTAAACGTAGAAGTACTCAGATCTTGTACTTGAGTAAACGTAGAAGTATTCAGATCTTGTACTTGAGTAAAAGTAGAAGTACTCAGATCTTGTTCTTGAGTAAAAGTAGAAGTACTCAGATCTTGTGCTTGAGTAAAAGTAGAAGTACTCAGATCTTGTTCTTGAGTAAAAGTAGAAGTACTCAGATCTTGTACTTGACTAAAAGTAGAAGTATTCAGATCTTGTACTTGAGTAAAAGTAGAAGTACTCAGATCTTGTACTTGAGTAAACGTAGAAGTACTCAGATCTTGTACTTGAGTAAACGTAGAAGTATTCAGATCTTGTACTTGAGTAAAAGTAGAAGTACTCAGATCTTGTTCTTGAGTAAAAGTAGAAGTACTCAGATCTTGTGCTTGAGTAAACGTAGAAGTATTCAGATCTTGTACTTGAGTAAAAGTAGAAGTACTCAGATCTTGTTCTTGAGTAAAAGTAGAAGTACTCAGATCTTGTGCTTGAGTAAAAGTAGAAGTACTCAGATCTTGTACTTGAGTAAAAGTAGAAGTACTCAGATCTTGTACTTGAGTAAAAGTAGAAGTACCAGAGTGTAGGAATACTCTGTTACAGTAAAAGTCCTGCATTCAAAATGTTCCTCAAGTAAAAGTAGAAAAGTATTCTCATCAAAATATAGTGAAAGTAGCGACAGTAAAAGTAGTCATTGTGCAGATTGGTCCATTTCAGAATAATAGATATGATATGTTTTATAATGATTGATCATGAAAGTGTTCTCAAAGCTGGTAAAGGTGCAGCTAGTCTGAATGACTTTGTATACTGCAGGGTAGCTTGTGGATTTACTCCAGGTGGAACTAAAGTCTGATTCAACACTTGATTATATTTCATATCATTCATCCACATCTGTGAAGTAACTAAAGGTATTAAATACTGTACATGTAGTGGAGTAAAAGTACACCATTTACCTCTGAACTTTAGTGGAGTAGAAGACCAAAGTAGCAGGAAATGATAATACTCAAGTACAGCCCTTGAGTAAAGGTACTTAGTTACTTTGCACCTCTGGTAATTAGTAAATCAAATTATATTAAAGTTTTGTTATTCAGGATGAACTCTTTAGATTTTAATGATCCAGCGCCTCCCTCAGGATAAACGTTGCACTACTGACATTAAAACCATGCTGTCTAAATTATATGATTATGTTATTATGAATGTCTATATTGTTCTACTCCACCACATATCAGACAGACGAAACTGGACTAAGTACTAACTCTTAAAGTTATTGTCGTGGCTTCCTTCCTTCTCTTTCCATCAAGCCACTAGACGCCTTAAACAGACAGTTATAACTCGTTTCTTTCATTTAAATTACTCACAGTTTGAAGTGTTGCTTGCCCTCCGATGGTTGGATTATGTTGTGATGTGTTTGCTCAAAATAAAATAACAAACTTTTGCACATGCAACAAAGAAAATAGGCCTTTACAATATTCAAAAGAAATAGGCAAAACTCAAATAAAATAACAAACAACTTAGGTATTCTTTCTTTCAATCTTGATAATGCTTATAACTTCGTAACTTAAAGGGTACTTGTACGATTTGTATGTACGTGTGCGTGCGGTTAAAAACTGTTCCTCGACGGCGTCTCAACAGGTTGCCCATCACTGTGGCTTTAGCACAGGCGCCGTGGGAAATGTAGTCCTTTATACTGCGTTGACTACAGATGTCACAATTAGGTGCACTTTCTTATAAAAATCAAAATACCGGCTCTAACAGTTATAATACCACATTATGCAGAATAAATTATAACTAAATATTATTGGATGACAAGTATTGATTCATAAATGTGTTCATCACTGGTAAATAAAAACATAAGTATATTAGTTTATTAAGCTGTCAGATAAATCAAGTGGAGTAAAAATAACAATATTTCCTGTGTAAATTAGCAGAAATGAAAATAATAGAATAAAATATGTTCCAGAAAGTCAAGTTTTTTAAGGATTTCTATCATATTGAACAAATAAGTTGAGTCTGGTTTGTGTGAATGTTTGACCGGTGAGAGAGAGAGGATGGAGGTTTCTCATTACATCAAAAAGAGAGCCTGTGTGTGGCAGGATCAGGTTTTTGGACATCAGATCAGATAGTTTTGTCTCGCAGCTTGTAGCTTCTTGTCTGAACCTGCAGGAAACACTGCGGGTATTGTATCTCAGCCTGTCAGGCAGCGCTCAGGTTACAGTAACACAATGGAGAGCGGAGTATCTCCAGAGGGCATCGAACATGTGACTGTGGGACAGAAATAATAAAGCTGCTGTGGGAACATGGTCCTCATTTCAACCGCTAATTAAAGAGCTTTACATAACTACAAAGGAAAGTTATGTTCTGGAAAAAGATCCCCGTCAGACTTTTTTTATGGTTTAGCCTTGGTTTGGTCCAGACATTACCCCATGTTTGGTCTGATAACTTATGGTGTTTTAGCTTTGGTTTGGTCCGATTACTTATGGTGTTTTAACTTTGGTTTGGTCCGTTTACTTATGGTGTTTTAACTTTGGTTTGGTCCGTTTACTTATGGTGTTTTAACTTTGGTTTGGTCCGTTTACTTATGGTGTTTTAGCTTTGGTTTGGTCCGATTACTCATGGTGTTTTAACTTTGGTTTGGTCCGTTTAGTTATGCTGTTTTAACTTTG
This sequence comes from Notothenia rossii, assembly GCF_949606895.1. Lineage (NCBI taxonomy): Eukaryota > Metazoa > Chordata > Actinopteri > Perciformes > Nototheniidae > Notothenia > Notothenia rossii. The sequence goes on along the minus strand of NW_027639508.1, from coordinate 2,631 downwards.
GTTTGGTCCGATAACTTATGGGTTTTTAACTTTGGTTTGGTCCGATTACTTATGGTGTTTTAACTTTGGTTTGGTCCGTTTACTTATGGTGTTTTAACTTTGGTTTGGTCCGATAACTTATGGGTTTTTAACTTTGGTTTGGTCCGATTACTTATGGTGTTTTAACTTTGGTTTGGTCCGATTACTTATGGTGTTTTAACTTTGGTTTGTTTACTTATGGTGTTTTAACTTTGGTTTGGTCCGTTTACTTATGGTGTTTTAACTTTGGTTTGGTCCGTTTACTTATGGTGTTTTAACTTTGGTTTGGTCCGTTTACTTATGGTGATTTAACTTTGGTTTGGTCCAATAGTTTCTAGTGTTTCAGTCTTGGTTTAGTCCAATTACTTATGTTGTATTAACTTTGGTTTGGTCCGTTTACTTATGGTGTTTTAACTTTGGTTTGGTCCGATTACTTATGGTGTTTTAACTTTGGTTTTGTCCGTTTACTTATGATGTTTTAACTTTGGTTTGGTCCGATTACTTATGGTGTTTTAACTTTGGTTTGGTCCGATTACTTATGGTGTTTTAACTTTGGTTTTGTCCGTTTACTTATGATGTTTTAACTTTGGTTTGGTCCGATTACTTATGGTGTTTTAACTTTGGTTTGGTCCGTTTACTTATGGTGTTTTAACTTTGGTTTGGTCCGTTTACTTATGGTGATTTAACTTTGGTTTGGTCCAATAGTTTCTAGTGTTTCAGTCTTGGTTTGGTCCAATTACTTGTTGTTTTTTAACTTTGGTTTGGTCCGATTACTTATTGTGTTTTAACTTTGGTTTGGTCCGTTTACTTATGGGGTTTTAGCTTTGGTTTGGTCCAATAGTTTCTAGTGTTTCAGTCTTGGTTTGGTCCAATAGTTTCTGGTGTTTAAGCCTTGGTTTGGTCCAATAGTTTCTGGTGTTTAAGCCTTGGTTTTGTCCAATAGTTTCTGGTGTTTAAGCCTTGGTTTTGTCCAATAGTTTCTGGTGTTTAAGCCTTGGTTTGGTCCAATAGTTTCTGGTGTTACAGTCTTAGTTTAGTGCAGCGTTTTCTGTTTTTTTTTAGTCCTGTTTTTTCAGGCTTTTGCCCTGGTTTGGACCAGAACACTTCCCTGGTTTAATCCAATATTCTCTAGTGTTTTAGCCTTGGATTGGTCCAGCATTATCTGGTGTTACAGTCCTAGTTTATTTCAGGCTATTGCCATGGTTTGGTCTAACTAGTTAGGACCAACATTCACTGCTGCAGACTTGACTTAGTTTTTACGAGAATTTAGCGCTGATTTGTTTCAATAATCTTTGCGTTTTAGCCCCGGGTTGGTCCAGCTTTCAGCCTTGTTTCACTCCTACATTCTCTGGTGTTTCGTCCTTATTTCCGCCATACAGTAGTTTAGTCCAGAAAATTGGTTCAATATTTTCTCATCTGTTGTTTCTTGTTTGATCCGGTATTATCTGGTGTTTTTGTTATGCTTTTGTCGACAATTTAGTTCAAGTTTGGTCGAGTATTGCCTGGTTTTTTGCTCTGCTTTGGTCCAGCCCTTTTGAGTTCAGTAATCTATGATGTCTGAATTATAGCTTGGTCCAGCCCCCTTTGGTTCAACAAATCAAAAGTGCCTTAAGTGTGTTTACAACCCGTACGGATTAAAACAGCCTCAGGCCTCTCAGATGATGAAAACCTCCCCGGAAACACAATCAACATCATTTAATTACAGCGCAGACAAACCAAACCAAAACAAAGATAGAATCTGAACATGTATGAACGATATGGATCCAGGTGTACCGCAGAACACATAAAGGAGGTCCTTCAGCAGATCTGAACTTTAATCCGTCAGCAGGTCACTCCTTCAGTGTTTCTGTCAGGACTCGTGACGGACGACCTCGACCCGTCCCCGTCATCACGGACCGGATCTAATCCACCGACCTTCAGAGACCTGGGCAGATTAAACCGTAAATCACAACAGCGAGGCATGCTGGGAGATGTGAAGGGGGTGGAAATATATTCACAGATTCTCACTGCAGCTGCTGGACGGGATAACTAGTGAAAAACATGTCAGAAGAAACAACGTGAGAATCTTTCCGTGAGACACCTGTTCAGATTCTGTCTGTGCAACGGCCAATTATATGTATCTAGGATGAAAGGAAGGGAGGAAGCATGGAAGGAAGGGAGGAAAGAAAGAAGGAAGGAACAAAAAGCAACAGGGGGGATAAGAGAGCAAGAGATGAGGGAAGGATGTAGGGGGGAAATTGAAGGAAGGAGGGAACAGAAGATGGGAGAAAGGGAAGGGATGGAGTTAAGGATGGACAGATAAAAAGTAAGGAAGCAAGTGTAGGGTAGGTTGTAATGAGGGAAGAACAGTAAGAAAGTAAGGAACCAAGTGTAGGGTAGGTTGTAATGAGGGAAGAACAGTAAGAAAGTAAGGAAAGGAGAGGTAGAAAGGATGGAAGAAACGAGGATGACGTGGATAAAGGAAGGTGAGTGAAAATAAGTCAGAAAGGGATGAACAAGGGAATGAAAGCAAGGAAAAGAAGATGGGGGAGGAACATGGGGAAGAATGAGAGGAAGGAAAGGGAGGAAGTAATTAGGGAAGGACAGAAAAAAGGCAGGAAGGAAGAAGGACAG
>NW_027639509.1:0-3000 GCF_949606895.1 Notothenia rossii | reverse complement strand
CTATCTTTTTGGTCTAACAATGGTCTATTGAAAAAGCATCTATAGCTAAAGCCCGATGTGAGTTTACAATCACAGGAGATAAAAACGTAAACTCCTCAGATGAGAGAAGCTGTCATAAGGTCTAGCTTTTAATTATTTTTGGCAGATTATTATTTGTGACCTGCTCCATCGAAATCAGTCGCATTGACCCGAACGCACATTTTGAGTTGTGTACACTGTTGGAAAGAGGAGATTCCTAGCTTTCTACTGATATCAGGATTGATGTTGTACTCCAAATATTAAACTAAATATGTCACATTATATAATGACCGTCTCAGAGTTATCATTTTGAGAAAAAGGCCTTTTTAAAAGTGTCCTCTTCTCTGGAATCCATCGATCTGATTGATTAGTCTGGTCTGGGGGAGCTGTGTGTGTGTGTATGTGTGTGTGTGTGTATTTTTTTTTGCGTTTGTGTGTATTGTGTTTGTTTCCCTGGGAAAACACTCACGAGAAACACCGGCTGTTGTTATGCCAGCTGTGACGTCAAGTTACTCCGTTCTCCGCTTGTAATTATGCCGTTACAAGCTTCAAAGTTGTATTTATCATCTGAATTTGCCGAAACAAGTTTAATATTCTGAAAGCCAAGACTTTGTTTATTTAAAATCAAACAAAACACCCCAACCCTGAAAAACTATTCTTTTACGCAAATCCACGTTTATTTTGAAATGAGCCGTTGAGACTTCCGACTGATTTCGATACAGCGGGTCACATTTGACAAATCAGCTAGCGGTTCGGTCTGTACTTTAAGTCCGTAGAAATAAAAATGTGCTTCCATAAATGTTTCTGTTAAAAACGGAATGCTCTTGTTTCCCCCAGCTGGACGCGGGTGTTCCTGAGAAGATGAGTCTGGTGTCCCGGGACGAGAAGAGCGTGCTGGTGGTGACTTACTCGGACCTGAAGCGCTGCTTCGACAGCACCTTCCAGGAGCTGCAGGCGGCGGCCTCCGGTTCCCTGTAGCGCCCCCTGTGGGCCCGGGGGGGGGACTGCCCGTACCTGGAGCACATTATTGCACTACAGCGGAGGACCGGGCTCGTGGAGATGACATCAGCATGGCCAAGGCAGCGAGGCGGGGCTTCGTGAACCTCAGTCACATACACTGACCGTGTCCACCAGGAAGGCTTTTTCTAAAGTGTATTTTTTTTAGTTTTCCTAAACCCCGCAGCTGAAAAACGTAAATCAAAAGGACAAAAAAACAAATACGGAAGCTGTGACGAACAAGTATGATATTTTTTTAGATTTGGGGAACACAACAAGAAACAAACCATGAGGTTTTGAACATTTTTCCGGCTTTTATTGTTTATTTCTACAGCTGGGGTTTATTTTTTCTGAGAGGATGCACTAAGATTTTAATTTTTTTGTTAATTTTTTTTTTTTATGGATATGTGTAAGTGGCCTGCAGGGTTTAAAGAGAGCTAACGTCACACACGGACATGAACACCAGAGCAGAATACGAATTTAAACAAAAAACAAAAATAAATCCAGCCTTCTATTGACTGACGGGACATACCACTCGAGGCTTTCACGGGGGTGGGATGGCTCCTGTTTCATAAAATGGGCCAGCCCACCTTTGCCTTGGTTTTGGTTCCCCCACACAAAGGACAAACCACTTTGGTGGGTGGGCTCTTCAAACTGGAACAATCGATGGATCTCTGACATTTTCATTGAGGAAATAGTGGAACACCAGGCTCATATGTGTGGGCACGGACTGGGGTTTGAAAAGTTGAAACATGTTTTTATTTTGGCATTGGGGAAGGAGTGTCTTCTCCCATCGCCGCCTACCATGATTTTGTTACATTTGCAGCATCCGCCTTTGGTTAATGGCCGCTATCGTGACATGAACTGCTCAAGGGTGGGTGGTTTTGGTTCAGCTGTCCAGCACATGGTTGTAGCCCTTCTGTTGAGGTGGAGCCACAGCTGCCTCTTTGTGGAATGTCATTCTTTTGTTCCCCATATGTCCCCCTTCTCTCTCTCTCTCTCTCTCCCCCCTGTTCTTCATGCTTTTATCCCTTTCTTCACTTGGCCTCCACATTTGAAAAGTGACACTTTTTGTGATTTTTCTAGCTGTGTTTTTCTCAGATATTGTGCAGGAATGCATGATAGGAGCTGGGACGACAATTAGTTGTTTTTGCCTCAATTAAAAGTTATTATTCTGTGGACCAATTCCAGCAGGGGTTTTATGGGAAGGGGAGAACAGGGCACCAACAGTTTTTTTATGTTTGACTTTTAAAGATCATGAAATATAAACATGCTGGAGACGAAGCAGTGGTCTCTCACTCGGGTGGCTTGGATTTCTCTCAGGATGACACACAGCTGGAGGGGCCCAATGATTGAATGTGTTTGGCTATCATTGGCGACCCCCTGTCCAGTCAGATAGATTGGCTAAGGTGGAGCGTCTCCAGGCGGAGGGTTAAGGAAGTTACTGGCACTGTGCAGATCACGCTGTGAGGGGTTTCATGTTGCCCTTAAGTACGGTTCATACTCCTTTGATGATTTGAATCTCTTTGAATCAAAGTCACTTAATGAATATTGTGCTAACCTGCTTCACCCTGATAAAGAGATCAATCCAAGCGCTGTCGAACCACTGTTTTTGATTTCTCTGCCTTAGATTGGTTCTCAGTAGCTTTTGACGGGTGTGTACAACTTAAGACTGTAGAAAAACAGGGTCTCGTGTACTGTATGAAGCACACTGTCAGATAAGAGACAAATCAAGGAGGACAATGTAAACGAGAACAGTCTCTTGTCAAAGTTGTCATGAAAGTTGATATTCTGTACTTGGGGGTAACACACCTGCAGCAAGCTGGAAACATCATGTACTACTTCCTGTGTTTTTGTGAAATGAACCGACAAACTTATTTGGTGAATGTGGTGCTATAGAAAACCCTCAACACGCAAACACACACACGCCAACTTGGTCTCCACATTGTCAGTGCTCATATCACTATCTTCCACATCAGCACACAC
>NW_027639510.1:224094-255359 GCF_949606895.1 Notothenia rossii | reverse complement strand
GAGGCTTTCTGGAGGAGCTATAACCGAGGAGAGAGGAGATAGGAGAGAGGAGGCTCTCTGGAGGAGCTCTAACCGAGGAGAGAGGAGAGAGGAGAGAGGAGGCTCTCTGGAGGAGCTATAACTGAGGAGAGAGGAGAGAGGAGAGAGGAGGCTCTCTGGAGGAGCTCTAACCGAGGAGAGAGGAGAGGAGAGAGGAGGGAGGAGGCTCTCTGGAGGAGCTCTAACCGAGGAGAGAGGAGAGAGGAGAGAGGAGGCTCTCTGGAGGAGCTCTAACCAAGGAGAGAGGAGAGAGGAGAGAGGAGAGAGGAGGCTCTCTGGAGGAGCTATAACCGAGGAGAGAGGAGAGAGGAGAGAGGAGAGAGGAGGCTCTCTGGAGGAGCTCTAACCGAGGAGAGAGGAGAGAGGAGAGAGGAGGCTCTCTGGAGGAACTCTAGCCGAGGAGAGAGGAGAGAGGAGGCTCTCTGGAGGAGCTCTAACCAAGGAGAGAGGAGAGAGGAGGCTCTCTGGAGGAGCTATAACCGAGGAGAGAGGAGAGAGGAGAGAGGAGGCTCTCTGGAGGAGCTATAACCGAGGAGAGAGGAGAGAGGAGAGAGAGGAGGCTCTCTGGAGGAGCTCTAACCGAAGAGAGAGGAGAGAGGAGAGAGGAGGCTCTCTGGAGGAGCTCTAACTGAGGAGAGAGGAGAGAGGAGAGAGGAGGCTCTCTGGAGGAGCTCTAACCGAGGAGACACTGATGGGTCCTCCACGGCTCCTTCCTGGATGCATTTCCGGGAACAGAGATGTTTCAAAGAGTCGTGACGAACGGCTGGACTGATCTCAGCCAATCACAGCTCTGCATGCATCCCCTGGATATTATTTTATTAACTGCTCTCATCACGACGCCATGTTTCCAGAGATAACAGCTGAGAGGTCCGTGCAGAAAGCAGAGCAGTGTGTATAATATATATCACTCAGTGTAACAGACCTACTCTCTGTCTCTGCTTAGTTTAGGAGATCCTACAAACAAGAGTCGATATAGATTAAGTGTGTGTGTGTGTGTGTGTGTGTGTGTGTGTGTGTGTGTGTGTGTGTGTGTGTGTGTGTGTGTGTGTGTGTGTGTGTGTGTGTGTGTGTGTGTGTGTGTGTGTGTGTGTGTGTGTGTGTGTGTGTGTGTGTGTGTGTGTGTGTGCGCAGATGCAGCGGACAGACAGGTCTCAGTTGGTTTGGTGTCCTCTGCTTACTTTTAATACTTGTAAATACAACTTTTGGCCCGTAATTTATTTCCCTCATTGTAGCGACCAGAGGGGAGGGGGGGGGGGGGGTATATCCAGTCTCTGATAGGGTTACGTTATTATGAGAGTGCTCTGTTTGATTCTGAAATTGTATATATCTATATAAATATGTGTGTGTGTGTGTGTGTGTGTCTGCATATGTAGCCTGTTATTGTCTCATTATACCGCACTGTGAATGAATCAAAGTAAATATATAAGTGGTTATGAACACATCTGTCCATCAGACAGAGGGCTGCTGTGCCCCCTGTCATCATTAATGGACGTCTCTTTAAAATGACCGCTCAGAGGAGAGGAGTTCTCATTCCTCTATAGAAAACAGGGGAAAATAACGTATCTATGCCACAATTTTAGATGCAGATTTTGTTAAAGTAATACGTTTGCGCTGTGGACCAACACTATACATTGACGGGGAAAGGGGTAGCAATAAAGATAACACCAAACAGTTACACAACATAACAGAAATAGTATTGATAGCAGCTTCCCTAGCAACCACCTTGGTAACAATGAACACGTTTTATGGACACAATTTCCTGAAGTAATCTTCGTAATAACTAGCAAACTAAAGATCATGTACATCCACTGCACACATAATCTGAAATAACAACTCATATTTCTCGCATCAAATGGCATCAAAACGCATTTTAATGGCCAAACTAACTTTAAAATAGGCATTTTCCACCGAGAATAAAACGAAGTTTGGCCATGTTTTTTTTTCTGCAGGGAGAAATGTGAAGATCACGTGACATAGACGCCAGCCATTGGAATGAAAGGTGAAAAAAAACGTAGAGATCCTACTAGTTCAGAGGCGTTTTTGTAGAAATACTACGTCCTACGTTGTGGACCAACGTAGTTATTAAACGTTTTTTGTGAGACTGGGTTGGTATTTCAGTAGTGTGTGTGTGAGGTGTTCAGGAGTGAATGTGAGAGGATTTCAATAGTGTGTGTGGAAGGCCAGATGTTTTCAGTAGTGTGTGTGTGTGTGTGTGTGTGTGTGTGTGTGTGTGTGTGTGTGTGTGTGTGTGTGTGTGTGTGTGTGTGTGTGTGTGTGTGTGTGTGTGTGTGTGTGTGTGTGTGTGTGTGTGTGTGTGTGTGTGTGTGTGTGTGTGTGTGTGTGTGTGTGTGTGTGTGTGTGTGTGTGTGTGTGGTATCCACTAGTGAATGTGAGAGTATTTTAGTAGTGTGTGTGCAAGGCCAGATGTTTTCAGAAGTGTGTGTGCGAGGTGAGTTTGAATTTTGGCCTACACGGCCCATAGTTGTGGAATATTACTTTGCACGTTTTAATTGTAAACGTTTACATGTTTTTATTTTAAATAAGATGTGTGTATATATATATATATATATATATATATATATATATATATATATATATATATATATATATATATATATATATATATACACACTTCAGCAGGAACTTAAGCTGACCAGTTTGATACCCATCCATCAAGGATTTTAAACTAATTTAAAAAAAGCTGGAGAAATAATCTGTGGGTGTTTGCAGCTGCTATATCTGACTACTTTATATGGATTTCAATGACTACTTTTTTGCGATGTTGTATTTTAGTGTTGCCTCTGTGTTTAGTGTCCTGTCTGTCTGTAACTTTGTGTGGTAGTGTTACCACTGACAGGTCTCTCTTGGAAATGAGACCTTATGTCTCAATGAGATTTTATACCTGTATAAATAAAGGCAAGATATATAGATAGGCGTTATATATATAAATATATATATATATGTATATATTAATGCTGTCAAAATTATCGCGTTAAAGACGGTAATTAATTATTTGAATTAATTGCGTTAAAATATTTAACGCATTTAACCCATACCTATGTGCAGAATGGCCCGCCCCATAAATCCCACCAGTGGCGGCTTCAGGGTATGGCTGGGGTAGGCTACACCCATACCAAGAAATGGCTTAGCCCCACCTTAGACCCACCATGAAAAAGGATGTTAAAGTAAGCAAAATAAAGTCCACCAACTCGCGCCGAGTAAATTGCACAGACAGCAATTAGTAAGATTGATTTCAGTAGCCACTTGTCTGGAAATTCCGAAGACTAGAAACGGTTTTGAATACTTTTGGCACGTAGTGGTCGTCTTCTCAATAGAACATCTTTCATAATGTCTTCTGACCAATCAGTCCGGAAGTCCTGACGGAGAATACTTTTGCTGTATTACATCTCAATATACATCGATACAACATTACGTGTTGATAGAAATCAACACGTAATGAAATAAGACCCCACGGTTTGATGATTGATAGGTGTGTGGTCTGTCTTTCATTTTGACACACAGAACAATGTTATAATAAACATACATACATACTGTATGTTAAATGGATATATCCGCCTTCTTTCATTTATCTTTCCATTCCCACAACAATATACATAAAGAAATGGCATATTTTGGACATAGTTCGAATGGTGATTAATCATGATTAATTCATTTTTAACTTTGATTAATCTGATTACATTTTTTAATCGTTTGACAGCCCTAATATATATATATACATATATATATATATGTATATATATATATACATGTATATATGTGCTTGCCCTTCATCTAACAGAGTTTTATCTCGTTTTCTCTACCTTCTGTAACGGATTCTTATTATGTGTCTCGCTGCCGCCCCCTGCTGGACACAGCCAATCATCACGCTTTATTCACACAGTAACCGTCACTGACCAATCAGAGCGCAGCAGCTGGAGCGTTACCATGGAAACGGCGTTCAGACCTTTTGGAGACCTAGATCAACAGCTAACAGCTAACAGGCTAACATTAACCTACGTTCTGTTAATACAATATTTAACATGATTTCCTGCGTTAAATATTAAATATTAAAAGTGAAGCCTCTTGTTCCTCCACAGCCTCCCCCTGTGTTCTGTGGGGTTAGCATTAGTTAGCAGCGACAGGTCTCCGTCTAATAAAGCTACTGATTAGCTTAGCACAAACTAGCTTAGCACCCTAACCGTCACATTCTATATTTTTCACTCGGAAAAGAGGCTCTGAATCCCCGCAGGATCAGAGGAGAGGAGCCAGTGTAGCCTCCAGCTAGCTGGTGGCACCGCGGGATGGATGTGAGTTAACTGTGAGACCCGGGTCTGTGGTTCTCTGGACGGCTAGCTGAGGGTCCTGGTCCCGGTCCTGGTCCTACCCCAGGGACCGGGGGGCGGGAGGGATCCACGCCGCAGATCAGGCCCGTTTCTCGGGAAGAAATGAGGCGGAGGCCCGCTAACATCCGGAGCTGCTGAACAGGTGAGGAAATCAGAAATAAATATACAAGAAAAACAGCTTCATTTACAGTGTTCTAAATAATTTGATTTGGTGCATCAAATAAACATTGTTAGAGACAAAGGAAATCAGAAATAAACAAAGTATTTCAGAGTCAATAAACATGAATATAGTGAAGAAGACACTGGCATTAAACCATGTCCAATATATCTGAAATGCATTCAATAATAAAGTAATCTACATGTGATGAGGATCTCTTTATTCTGCCATGATTCATTTCATTAGCTGGATCATAAGGTGGTTTAAAGGTCAAACATTCACACATACTATCACATATTTCATCATTCATTCACTCTGTATTATTCTAAATATACTGAGTGAGTCCTGTAGGATGTGTGCAGTGAATATAATACATAATAAACATGATACATACTGTTAGCAGCATGGAGTTGTTATTAACATGATGCACACTGTGTCTGTAGGGTTTCTCCATTAACTGGGGGGTTTCTTCATTAACTGGGGGTTTCTTCATTAACTGGGGGTTTCTCCATTAACTGGGGGTTCCTCTCATTAACTGGGGGGTTTCTTCATTAACTGGGGGGTTTCTTTATTAACTGGGGGTTTCTCCATTAACTGGGGGGTTTCTTCATTAACTGGGGGGTTTCTTCATTAACTGGGGGTTTCTTCATTAACTGGGGGGTTTCTTCATTAACTGGGGGTTTCTTCATTAACTGGGGGTTCCTCTCATTAACTGGGGGGTTTCTTCATTAACTGGGGGTTTCTTCATTAACTGGGGGGTTTCTTCATTAACTGGGGGGTTTCTTCATTAACTGGGGGTTTCTTCATTAACTGGGGGTTTCTTCATTAACTGGGGGTTCCTCTCATTAACTGGGGGGTTTCTTCATTAACTGGGGGGTTCCTTCATTAACTGGGGGGTTTCTCCATTAACTGGGGGTTTCTTCATTAACTGGGGGGTTCCTTCATTAACTGGGGGGTTTCTCCATTAACTGGGGGGTTTCTTCATTAACTGGGGGTTTCTTCATTAACTGGGGGTTCCTCTCATTAACTGGGGGGTTTCTTCATTAACTGGGGGTTCCTCTCATTAACTGGGGGGTTTCTTCATTAACTGGGGGGTTTCTTCATTAACTGGGGGTTTCTTCATTAACTGGGGGTTCCTCTCATTAACTGGGGGGTTTCTTCATTAACTGGGGGTTTCTCCATTAACTGGGGGTTCCTCTCATTAACTGGGGGGTTTCTTCATTAACTGGGGGGTTCCTTCATTAACTGGGGGGTTTCTCCATTAACTGGGGGTTTCTTCATTAACTGGGGGTTTCTTCATTAACTGGGGGTTCCTCTCATTAACTGGGGGGTTTCTTCATTAACTGGGGGTTCCTTCATTAACTGGGGGGTTTCTCCATTAACTGGGGGTTTCTTCATTAACTGGGGGGTTTCTTCATTAACTGGGGGGTTTCTTCATTAACTGGGGGTTCCTTCATTAACTGGGGGTTTCTTCATTAACTGGGGGGTTTCTCCATTAACTGGGGGTTTCTTCATTAACTGGGGGGTTTCTTCATTAACTGGGGGTTCCTTCATTAACTGGGGGTTTCTTCATTAACTGGGGGGTTTCTTCATTAACTGGGGGTTCCTTCATTAACTGGGGGGTTTCTCCATTAACTGGGGGTTTCTTCATTAACTGGGAGTTTCTTCATTAACTGGGGGTTTCTTCATTAACTGGGGGGTTTCTTCATTAACTGGGGGGTTTCTTCATTAACTGGGGGTTTCTTCATTAACTGGGGGGTTCCTTCATTAACTGGGGGTTTCTTCATTAACTGGGGGTTCCTTCATTAACTGGGGGGTTTCTTCATTAACTGGGGGGTTCCTTCATTAACTGGGGGTTTCTTCATTAACTGGGGGTTCCTTCATTAACTGGGGGGTTTCTCCATTAACTGGGGGTTTCTTCATTAACTGGGGGTTTCTTCATTAACTGGGGGTTCCTTCATTAACTGGGGGGTTTCTCCATTAACTGGGGGGTTTCTCCATTAACTGGGGGTTCCTTCATTAACTGGGGGGTTTCTCCATTAACTGGGGGTTCCTTCATTAACTGGGGGGTTTCTCCATTAACTGGGGGTTTCTCTCATTAACTGGGGGTTTCTTCCATTAACTGGGGGTTCCTTCATTAACTGGGGGGTTTCTCCATTAACTGGGGGTTTCTCTCATTAACTGGGGGTTTCTTCCATTAACTGGGGGTTTCTCCATTAACTGGGGGGTTTCTCCATTAACTGGGTGTTTCTTCATTAACTGGGGGGTTTCTTCATTAACTGGGGGGTTTCTCCATTAACTGGGGGTTTCTTCATTAACTGGGGGGTTTCTTCATTAACTGGGGGGTTTCTCCATTAACTGGGGGGTTTCTCCATTAACTGGGGGTTTCTTCATTAACTGGGGGTTTCTTCATTAACTGGGGGGTTTCTCTCATTAACTGGGGGTTTCTTCATTAACTGGGGGGTTCCTCTCATTAACTGGGGGTTTCTTCATTAACTGGGGGGTTTCTTCATTAACTGGGGGTTTCTCTCATTAACTGGGGGGTTTCTTCATTAACTGGGGGTTTCTCTCATTAACTGGGGGTTCCTCTCATTAACTGGGTGGTTTCTTCATTAACTGGGGGTTTCTCTCATTAACTGGGGGGTTTCTTCATTAACTGGGGGTTTCTCTCATTAACTGGGGGTTCCTCTCATTAACTGGGGGGTTTCTTCATTAACTGGGGGTTTCTCTCATTAACTGGGGGTTTCTTCATTAACTGGGGGTTCCTCTCATTAACTGGGGGTTTCTTCATTAACTGGGAGTTTCTCTCATTAACTGGGGGGTTTCTTTATTAACTGGGGGTTTCTCTCATTAACTGGGGGTTTCTTCATTAACTGGGGGGTTTCTTCATTAACTGGGGGGTTTCTTCATTAACTATGGGGTTTCTACTGGGGGGTTTCTCTCATTAACTGGGGGGTTTCTTCATTAACTATGGGGTTTCTACTGGGGGGTTTCTCTCATTAACTGGGGGTTTCTCCGTAAACCGGGGGGTTTCTCCATTAACTGGGGGTTTCTTCATTAACTGGGGGGTTCCTCTCATTAACTGGGGGGTTCTTCATTAATTGGGGGGTTTCTCCATTAACTGGGGGTTTCTTCATTAACTGGGGGTTTCTTCATTAACTGGGGGTTTCTCTCATTAACTGGGGGGTTTCTTCATTAACTATGGGGTTTCTACTGGGGGGTTTCTCTCATTAACTGGGGGGTTTCTTCATTAACTATGGGGTTTCTTCTGGGGGGTTTCTCTCATTAACTGGGGGTTTCTCCGTAAACCGGGGGGTTTCTCCATTAACTGGGGGTTTCTTCATTAACTGGGGGGTTCCTCTCATTAACTGGGGGGTTCTTCATTAATTGGGGGGTTTCTCCATTAACTGGGGGTTTCTTCATTAACTGGGGGTTTCTCTCATTAACTGGGGGTTTCTCTCATTAACTGGGGGGTTTCTCCATTAACTGGGGGGTTTCTCTCATTAACTGGGGGTTTCTCTCATTAACTGGGGGGTTTCTTCATTAACTGGGGGTTTCTTCATTAACTGAGGGTTTCCCATAAACCGGGGGGTTTCTCCATTAACTGGGGGTTTCTTCATTAACTGGGGGTTTCTCCATTAACTGGGGGTTTCTTCATTAACTAGGGGGTTTCTCCATTAACTGGGGGTTTCTTCATTAACTGGGGGTTTCTCCATTAACTGGGGGGTTTCTCCATTAACTGGGGGTTTCTTCATTAACTGGGGGTTTCTCTCATTAACTGGGGGTTTCTCTCATTAACTGGGCGTTTCTCCCATTAACTGGGGGGTTTCTCATTATCTGGGGGTTTCCCTCATTAACTTTGGGTTCTCTACAATCAACTGGGGGTTTCCTTGTCCGATGTGAGGGTCTAAAGGATAGAGGGGGTCGTATTTATATTCTGTACAAACTGTAGAGCCCACTGAGACAAATGCAAGATTTGTAATATTGGGATATATAAATAAACATTGATTGATTGACTGTGTTGCAGGATGGATTTGTGCAGTAAATATAATAAACATTGACTGATTGACTGTGTTTCAGGATGGATTTTTGCAGTAACAACCGGACGGCCCCGGTCCCTGACGGCGGCCCCCCCCCCCCGGGTAGAGGGCCCCCCGCCCCGCACTAACGGATGGTCCTGGCCCCCCCACCCCCTGCAGCTGCTGGCCTGGGGGCTGTTCGGCTTCTTCGCCGTCACCGGGCTTGGTGTGTTTGTCCCTCTGCTGCCCCCCCACTGGCTCCCCGCTGGGTACATCGTATCCTTTACTCGGTGTACTAGTACTTTAATATGATAGAGTTAGTACTTCCTATAGTACTTTAATATGAATGAGGTAGTACTTCCTGAGCTGCTCCGTGTATTAGTACTTTAATATGAAGGATAGGGGTAGTACTTGTCAGCGTGTAAGAGTGCAGACCCAAAAGCAGTAAAAAGACAAGGTAGGCAGATATGGGAATTTGAAAGCAACACAAACCAACGACTGAACGCGGGGGGCTTGCGTGGGACGGACCAACGACAGGACACGGGGGGTTGGAGTGGGCCAGACCAACAACAGGACACGGGGTTGGAGAGGGCCGGACCAACGACAGGACACAGGGGGTTGGAGAGGGCCGGACCAACGACAGGACACAGGGGGTTGGAGAGGGCCGGACGAACGACAGGACACAGGGGGTTGGAGTGGGCCGGACCAACGACAGGACACTGGGGGTTGAAGTGGGCCGGACCAATGACAGGACACAGGGGGTTGGAGAGGGCCGGACCAATGACAGGACACGGGGGGTTGGAGTGGGCCGGACCAACAACAGGACGTGGGGGGTTGGAGTGGGCCGGACCAACGGCAGGACGCGGGGGGCTGGAGTGGGCCGGACCGACGGCAGGACGCGGGGGGTTGAAGTGGGCCGGACCAACGACAGGTCACGGGGGGGTTGGGTTGGGCTGGACCAATGACATGACACAGGGGGTTGGAGAGGGCCGGACCAATTACAGGACACGGGGGGTTGGAGTGGGCCGGACCAACGACAGGACACAGGGGGTTGGAGAAGGCCGGACCAACGACAGGACACAGGGGGTTGGAGTGGGCCGGACCAACGACAGGACGCGGGGGGTTGGAGAGGGCCGGACCAACGACAGGACACAGGGGGTTGGAGAGGGCCAGACCAACGACAGAACGCGGGGGGTTGGAGTGGGCCGGACCAACGGCAGGACGCGGGGGGTTGGAGTGGGCCGGACCAACGGCAGGCCGCGGGGAGCTGGAGTGGGCCGGACCAACGACAGGAGACGGGGGGGTTGGATTGGGCTGGACCAACGACTGGACGCGGGGGGCTGGAGTGGGCCGGACCAATGACAGGAGACGGGGGGGTTGGATTGGGCTGAACCAACTGCAGGATGCGGGGGGTTCGAGTGGGCCGAACCAACGACAGGAGACGGGGGGCTGGAGTGGGCCGGACCGACGGCAGGATGCGGGGGGCTGGAGTGGGCCGGACCAATGACAGGACACAGGGGGTTGGAGTGGGCCGGATCAATGACAGGACGCGGGGGCTTGAGTGGGCCGGACCAACGACAGTAGACGGGGGGGTTGGAATTGGGCTGGACCAACGACTGGACGCGGGGGGCTGGAGTGGGCCGGACCAACGACAGGAGACGGGGGGGTTGGATTGGACTGGACCAACGACAGGACACAGGGGTTTGACGTGGGCCGGACCAGCGACTGGATGCGGTTCACGGGGGGCTGGAATGGGCCGGACCAACGACAGGACGCGGGGGGTTGGTATGGAACAATGGCTTCTGGGGCCGGACCGGTATCCTGGCCATGCGTCTCTTTGGAGCCCCTTGGAGCCTCTTGGAGGCCTCCCCAGGCCAGGCGGGATCCCAGGAAGGGGTGGAGGCCGGCACTCACTGAGCCACAGTCAGGCAACAAGCTCCTAAGCCAGGGCTTGTTGGAAACCTCCAGGCGTGCCTCCTTAAGGGCCGCCTCTCTGGCCCCTCTAGAGGAGGCTCTCCTCCAGTCATTTAAAATACACTCCAGAATGTATTTTAAATCGTAAAGCTTCTAGTCGAGATCAAAAACAACTGGGTCAATGTTGGTTCGTACTGTCTTCCCGTACTACTTCCCCTAAAATCATGACGGTACTTCCTGTAGTACTTTATTATGAATTAGGTAGTACTTCCTGAGCTGCTCAGTGTATTAGTACTTTAATATGAATGATACTTCCTGAGCGTCTCAGTGCACGGGGGTCATGTTCCTGTCTCACCTGGTTCTTCACCTGTCAGCCGTCTCCATCGACCCCGCCGACCTCAGTGTGAGGACGAGGAGCAGCCGGGCGCCCCCCCCCCCCTTCGACCGCTCAAAACACCGGCACGTCATCGAGAACTCCCACTGCTACCTGTGCCAGGTGGACGTGTGAGTACTTGTACTACTGGTTACTACTATATACTACTTTAATACTATATACTACTATAATACTGAGAGAACTCCCGCTGCTACCTGTGCCAGGTGGACCTGTGAGTACTTGTACTACTGTTTACTATTATATACTCGGGGTGTAACGGTATACGTACCCGTACGGGCCCTTCGGTTCAGTACACGTGTGTACCGAAGTGTACCGAAGTGTACGGAACGAATATAACGTTAAACGTAAAAAATTGAGAACGTGAACAACTTCTTGGAAGTAATCTCAGGTGCTGCGTTGCAGCATTCAGAGTAATTTGCTCACATTGGGTTCAACGCGTCATAGAGCGACCAAGTCATTTCATTGGACGAGAGGCATACTATGAGATCTGGGGCCTCATTTATAAAAGGGATATACGCTCAAAAAATTGCCTAAAAAATATGTTTCAACGCAATGTGTGCGATTTATAAAATACTAACTTAACGGGAAAACGTGCGGTCCTCCACGCAAACTCTGACCCATGCGTACGCACTAAGCACAAACACGGGAGAGACGAGAAACTGCGACACCGTTGGCAGAAGGAAGAATGGAGAGATGTGGAAATAATACCATCAATAAAATGTTACCTCTCATTTATCAGATATGAAGAATTCATTTTCAAACATTGATTAAAGCCAATCTCAAAATGATTTACCAAACGCCTGTTTGAGACTCCTCAGAGCACACAAACATAACTGGAGAAATAAATAAACACGGATATGTTATTTAAAACCACCTCCAATATGTTGTGTTAATGTTATGAAATGTTTTCTCATAAATGATGCGGTAAGCAGGAGGACAGAATTACGTCTAAACTGACGCCGTGTTTCATTTCTATAGGTTATAGACACGAGCATGGTTTATATACTCTCATGTTTAATCGTGTTTTATGCCGTTTGCCAAGACTTGATAAGTCACTGGTAAAACACAGGAGGTATGGAAACTAAGAACACCATGTGGTAAACGGAATAGCTCATATAACTCAACACATTAGTTGTATTTCCTTTAACTGGTGGATTATGGATATATAGTTGCTGATCGACAGCTGGGACACAAACCACCAAATACAAAAACATCATTCAGATCCAGTCGTCATGACTCCACTCCGGAGGGATCCCCCGATCATTTCTTACAGTTTCTCATCAAGGGGGGGGGTCTCCTGTCCCCGGTACAAACTGCCTGAGGAAGGCTGTGTGTATTCTTTTTGTCATGAACCTTTTTCAGACCACTTATTTATTTATTTTGGTGACGATCCGACCTCCATGCTGCTACTCTGGTTCAAACTGCATCCACCAAACAATATGATTTATCTCACCTCCCCAAAAGAACCAGAATCTGACACGGTGTGAGATGTTTGAGCTGTTCTGTCCTCATTTCCTGCGATCTTCTTCATGCAGTCAGTCAAAATGAATGAATGGGTTGGAGTGGGCCGGACCAACGGCAGGACGCGGGGGGCTGGAGTGGGCCAGACCGACGGCAGGACGCGGGGGGTTGAAGTGGGCCGGACCAACGACAGGTCACGGGGGGGTTGGGTTGGGCTGGACCAATGACATGACACAGGGGGTTGGAGAGGGCCGGACCAATGACAGGACACGGGGGGTTGGAGTGGGCCGGACCAACGACAGGACACAGGGGGTTGGAGAAGGCCGGACCAACGACAGGACACAGGGGGTTGGAGTGGGCCGGACCAACGACAGGACGCGGGGGGTTGGAGAGTCATTTCTTTGACTATCTATAGGCAAACATGGGCGTTACGTGAAGCCCCCAAAAGCTGCACCGCATTTCAAGTCGGTTGTAATTTATAAAGGGAAACCGGCGTAGGAAGCAACCTTCCCACATCAATCCTACGCACGGCGTTATACATGAGGCCCCTGGTCACAGGGATGCATTCAAATTTAGTCAGTCATTTGAGGAACTGTCGAACGCAGATAAAGTTGAGCTCTAAAATCCTCCAGCATCATTGAAGTCTCCGGTTTGGGAACATTTTGGTTTCGCAGTTACGTACAAGGATGACGGACAAAGACAGGTGGACCGAACCAAAGCTGTTTGTCGGCATTGTTAAACTAACATTGGTTACACGGCTGGCAATACATCAAACTTGCACACTCATTTGAAAAGGAATCACCCGAACGTGAATATCACCGGTACCAAAAGAAAAAAGACTGAAGTGCAAACCCAACTCCCGCTAGCATTTAAGCCTCCACCACTCGCAACAAGTTCAGACCGAGCCAAAGCTATTACAAACGCCAAATCTCCTTATGTTGCCATGTTAGCAAAGAGCTACCTGGCTGTATCTGCTACCTCTGTCCCTAGAGAGGGTGTTCTCCACAGCAGGAGACATTGTTAGTGCCAGCAGATCTGCCCTTTCAGCAAGCAATGTGGACAAGTTCATCTTTCTTAAAAAACATGAAAATACAATGAGAAGCAAGTCCTAATGTCAAACTGGCTGCTTAGGTACGAGTACAGTACAGTTCAAATACAGATTACTTCAGTTCATCGAAATGCTGCACCTTAATGTTTCTTTTATTATATTTTGTATTTATTTGAGTTAATATTCATAGTTTAATAATAATTAAAACAATTTAAAAAGTATTTTATGTTTTGTAAAAAAAATTCTGCTGTACCGCAAACGTCCCGAACCGTGACCTAAAAACCGAGGAACGTACCGAACCGAAATGTTTGTGAACCGTTACACCCCTACTATATACTAATATAATACTGAGAGAACTCCCACTGCTAGGTGGACGTGTGAGTACTTGTACTACTGTTTACTACTATAATACTAATACCTCATTCACACCAACGGTGTTTCAGGGCCGGTTCGGAGCTGGAGCTTGAATAGCACCGGGTTTTCCTGTTCACACCGCAGCGGAGCAGCCTCTTAGCTCCGGAATCCGGTTCGTTGCAAGCACCAAAAAATTGTCCGGCTAGAGCAAAAGCACCACATACGGCACGCTTACGTCGAAGCGGGGACAGGGGCGGGATCAACTCCTGAACAACAACAAAAAACCTGCGTTTTATCCAGTTTGTACACAACGATGGAGAAAGTTAACAAGCAGCAGTGGTCCACTGAAGAGACCAGTGTTACAACCCGGCTCGTGGGCTGTAACATAAAGCAGGGAGGCGAGACGAGAGGTAAGAATATACGTTTATTTGTTAAACACGTCAACTAAATGGACACCAGCAACAGGTCCCCGAAGCTGGCGCAGAGAGAGTGCCCAGAGGAGTGAGACAGACGTAACCGGCTGGGCTCCTCCTATATCCTGTTTCATCAGGTGCGCCTCATCAGACAGCCGCAGCTGGAACCTGCAATCACACACAAAACACACACCCAACCAGACGGCACCCCACGTGGTGTGGAGGGGTCGTCACACCAGCTACCTACTGGGATTCTGGTCCTCCAAAGAGGTACAGAGGAAGCTGGAACACAATCGGCCATTGTTGTTGTTGTGGGTGTCAGCTGTGAGGGGTTTCCGCGCGGTTTGGCTTTATGAAGCAGGCACGCAAACGGTTACGTCATGACGCAAACGATGACGCAGCACCAGTCGGACTCTGGGCGGTGTGAAAAGAGCCGGAGCTAAACCGAAGAACCGGTTCTGAACCTGAAAAGCTCTAGCACGGAGCTTGAACCGGAGTTGCTTTGGTGTGGATGAGGTATTAGAGAACTCCCACTTCTACCTGTGCCAGGTGGACGTGTGAGTACTTGTAATGTAATATAATAATATGTACTTGTTGTTATTTGCAGGGGTGCGAAGTCGAAGCACTGCTCTGCGTGTAATAAATGCGTCTCTAACTTCGACCATCACTGCCGCTGGCTCAACAACTGTGTGGGGAGCAGGAACTACAAGTGAGTTCTTCTTCTACTGTTATAAACACTGTGTGGGGAGCAGGAACTACAAGTGAGTTCTTCTTCTACTGTTATAAACATTGTGTGGAGCAGGAACTACAAGTGAGAGACACTGTGTGGAGCAGGAACTACAAGTGAGAGACACTGTGCGGAGCAGGAACTACAAGTGAGTTCTTCTTCTACTGTTATAAACACTGTGTGGGGAGCAGAAACTACAAGTGAGTTCTTCTTCTACTGTTATAAACACTGTGTGGGGAGCAGAAACTACAAGTGAGTTCTTCTTCTACTGTTATAAACACTGTGTGTGGAGCAGGAACTACAAGTGAGTTCTTCTTCTACTGTTAGAAACACTGTGTGGGGAGCAGGAACTACAAGTGAGAGACACTGTGCGGAGCAGGAACTACAAGTGAGTTCTTCTTCTACTGTTATAAACACTGTGTGGGGAGAAGAAACTACAAGTGAGTTCTTCTTCTACTGTTATAAACACTGTGTGGGGAGCAGAAACTACAGGTGAGTTCTTCTTCTACTGTTATAAACACTGTGTGGGGAGCAGAAACTACAAGTGAGTTCTTCTTCTACTGTTAGAAAAAATGTGTGGAGCAGGAACTACAAGTGAGAGACACTGTGCGGAGCAGGAACTACAAGTGAGTTCTTCTTCTACTGTTATAAACACTGTGTGGAGCAGGAACTACAAGTGAGTTCTTCTTCTACTGTTAGAAACACTGTGTGGGGAGCAGGAACTACAAGTGAGTTCTTCTTCTCCTGTTATAAACACTGTGTGGAGCAGGAACTACAAGTGAGTTCTTCTTCTACTGTTATAAACACTGTGGAGCAGGAACTACAAGTGAGTTCTTCTTCTACTGTTATAAACACTGTGTGGAGCAGGAACTACAAGTGAGTTCTTCTTCTACTGTTAGAAACACTGTGTGGGGAGCAGGAACTACAAGTGAGTTCTTCTTCTACTGTTATAAACACTGTGTGGGGAGCAGGAACTACAAGTGAGTTCTTCTTCTACTGTTATAAACACTGTGTGGAGCAGGAACTACAAGTGAGTTCTTCTTCTACTGTTATAAACACTGTGTGGAGCAGGAACTACAAGTGAGTTCTTCTTCTACTGTTATAAACACTGTGTGGAGCAGGAACTACAAGTGAGTTCTTCTTCTACTGTTATAAACACTTTGTGGAGCAGGAACTACAAGTGAGTTCTTCTTCTACTGTTATAAACACTGTGTGGGGAGCAGGAACTACAAGTGAGTTCTTCTTCTACTGTTAGAAACACTGTGTGGAGCAGGAACTACAAGTGAGTTCTTCTTCTACTGTTAGAAACACTGTGTGGAGCAGGAACTACAAGTGAGTTCTTCTTCTACTGTTATAAACACTGTGTGGAGCAGGAACTACAAGTGAGTTCTTCTTCTACTGTTATAAACACTTTGTGGAGCAGGAACTACAAGTGAGTTCTTCTTCTACTGTTATAAACACTGTGTGGGGAGCAGGAACTACAAGTGAGTTCTTCTTCTGCTGTTATAAACACTGTGTCGAGCAGGAACTACAAGTGAGTTCTTCTTCTACTGTTAGAAACATTGTGTGGAGCAGGAACTACAAGTGAGAGACACTGCGGAGCAGGAACTACAAGTGAGTTCTTCTTCTACTGTTAGAAACACTGTGCGGAGCAGGAACTACAAGTTAGAGACACTGTGGAGAAGGAACTACAAGTGAGTTCTTCTTCTACTGTTAGAAACACTGTGTGGAGCAGGAACTACAAGTGAGTTCTTCTTCTACTGTTAGAAACACTGTGTGGAGCAGGAACTACAAGTGAGTTCTTCTTCTACTGTTATAAACACTGTGTGGAGCAGGAACTACAAGTGAGTTCTTCTTCTACTGTTATAAACACTTTGTGGAGCAGGAACTACAAGTGAGTTCTTCTTCTACTGTTATAAACACTGTGTGGGGAGCAGGAACTACAAGTGAGTTCTTCTTCTGCTGTTATAAACACTGTGTCGAGCAGGAACTACAAGTGAGTTCTTCTTCTACTGTTAGAAACACTGTGTGGAGCAGGAACTACAAGTGAGAGACACTGCGGAGCAGGAACTACAAGTGAGTTCTTCTTCTACTGTTAGAAACACTGTGCGGAGCAGGAACTACAAGTGAGTTCTTCTTCTACTGTTATAAACACTGTGTGGAGCAGGAACTACAAGTGAGTTCTTCTTCTACTGTTATAAACACTTTGTGGAGCAGGAACTACAAGTGAGTTCTTCTTCTGCTGTTATAAACACTGTGTCGAGCAGGAACTACAAGTGAGTTCTTCTTCTACTGTTAGAAACATTGTGTGTAGCAGGAACTACAAGTGAGAGACACTGCGGAGCAGGAACTACAAGTGAGTTCTTCTTCTACTGTTAGAAACACTGTGCGGAGCAGGAACTACAAGTGAGTTCTTCTTCTACTGTTATAAACACTGTGTGTGGAGCAGGAACTACAAGTGAGTTCTTCTTCTACTGTTAGAAACACTGTGTGGGGAGCAGGAACTACAAGTGAGAGACACTGTGCGGAGCAGGAACTACAAGTGAGTTCTTCTTCTACTGTTATAAACACTGTGTGGGGAGAAGAAACTACAAGTGAGTTCTTCTTCTACTGTTATAAACACTGTGTGGGGAGCAGAAACTACAGGTGAGTTCTTCTTCTACTGTTATAAACACTGTGTGGGGAGCAGAAACTACATGTGAGTTCTTCTTCTACTGTTAGAAAAAATGTGTGGAGCAGGAACTACAAGTGAGAGACACTGTGCGGAGCAGGAACTACAAGTGAGTTCTTCTTCTACTGTTATAAACACTGTGTGGAGCAGGAACTACAAGTGAGTTCTTCTTCTACTGTTAGAAACACTGTGTGGGGAGCAGGAACTACAAGTGAGTTCTTCTTCTCCTGTTATAAACACTGTGTGGAGCAGGAACTACAAGTGAGTTCTTCTTCTACTGTTATAAACACTGTGGAGCAGGAACTACAAGTGAGTTCTTCTTCTACTGTTATAAACACTGTGTGGAGCAGGAACTACAAGTGAGTTCTTCTTCTACTGTTAGAAACACTGTGTGGGGAGCAGGAACTACAAGTGAGTTCTTCTTCTACTGTTATAAACACTGTGTGGGGAGCAGGAACTACAAGTGAGTTCTTCTTCTACTGTTATAAACACTGTGTGGAGCAGGAACTACAAGTGAGTTCTTCTTCTACTGTTATAAACACTGTGTGGAGCAGGAACTACAAGTGAGTTCTTCTTCTACTGTTATAAACACTGTGTGGAGCAGGAACTACAAGTGAGTTCTTCTTCTACTGTTATAAACACTTTGTGGAGCAGGAACTACAAGTGAGTTCTTCTTCTACTGTTATAAACACTGTGTGGGGAGCAGGAACTACAAGTGAGTTCTTCTTCTACTGTTAGAAACACTGTGTGGAGCAGGAACTACAAGTGAGTTCTTCTTCTACTGTTAGAAACACTGTGTGGAGCAGGAACTACAAGTGAGTTCTTCTTCTACTGTTATAAACACTGTGTGGAGCAGGAACTACAAGTGAGTTCTTCTTCTACTGTTATAAACACTTTGTGGAGCAGGAACTACAAGTGAGTTCTTCTTCTACTGTTATAAACACTGTGTGGGGAGCAGGAACTACAAGTGAGTTCTTCTTCTGCTGTTATAAACACTGTGTCGAGCAGGAACTACAAGTGAGTTCTTCTTCTACTGTTAGAAACATTGTGTGGAGCAGGAACTACAAGTGAGAGACACTGCGGAGCAGGAACTACAAGTGAGTTCTTCTTCTACTGTTAGAAACACTGTGCGGAGCAGGAACTACAAGTTAGAGACACTGTGGAGAAGGAACTACAAGTGAGTTCTTCTTCTACTGTTAGAAACACTGTGTGGAGCAGGAACTACAAGTGAGTTCTTCTTCTACTGTTAGAAACACTGTGTGGAGCAGGAACTACAAGTGAGTTCTTCTTCTACTGTTATAAACACTGTGTGGAGCAGGAACTACAAGTGAGTTCTTCTTCTACTGTTATAAACACTTTGTGGAGCAGGAACTACAAGTGAGTTCTTCTTCTACTGTTATAAACACTGTGTGGGGAGCAGGAACTACAAGTGAGTTCTTCTTCTGCTGTTATAAACACTGTGTCGAGCAGGAACTACAAGTGAGTTCTTCTTCTACTGTTAGAAACACTGTGTGGAGCAGGAACTACAAGTGAGAGACACTGCGGAGCAGGAACTACAAGTGAGTTCTTCTTCTACTGTTAGAAACACTGTGCGGAGCAGGAACTACAAGTGAGTTCTTCTTCTACTGTTATAAACACTGTGTGGAGCAGGAACTACAAGTGAGTTCTTCTTCTACTGTTATAAACACTTTGTGGAGCAGGAACTACAAGTGAGTTCTTCTTCTGCTGTTATAAACACTGTGTCGAGCAGGAACTACAAGTGAGTTCTTCTTCTACTGTTAGAAACATTGTGTGTAGCAGGAACTACAAGTGAGTTCTTCTTCTACTGTTAGAAACACTGTGCGGAGCAGGAACTACAAGTGAGTTCTTCTTCTACTGTTATAAACACTGTGTGGAGCAGGAACTACAAGTGAGTTCTTCTTCTACTGTTATAAACACTGTGTGGAGCAGGAACTACAAGTGAGAGACACTGTGTGGAGCAGGAACTACAAGTGAGTTCTTCTTCTACTGTTAGAAACACTGTGGAGCAGGAACTACAAGTTAGAGACACTGTGTGGAGCTGGAACTACAAGTGAGTTCTTCTTTTACTGTTATAAACACTGCAGAGCAGGAACTACAAGTGAGTTCTTCTACTGTTATAAACACTATGTGGGGAGCAGGAACTACAAGTGAGTTCTTCTTCTACTGTTATAAACACTGTGTGGAGCAGGAACTACAAGTGAGTTCTTCTTCTACTGTTAGAAACACTGTGTATGGAGCAGGAACTACAAGTGAGTTCTTCTACTGTTAGAAACACTGTGTGGAGCAGGAACTACAAGTGAGTTCTTCTTCTACTGTTATAAACACTGTGGAGCAGGAACTACAAGTGAGTTCTTCTTCTACTGTTAGAAACACTGTGGAGCAGGAACTACAAGTGAGTTCTTCTTCTACTGTTATAAACACTTTGTGGAGCAGGAACTACAAGTGAGTTCTTCTTCTACTGTTATAAACACTGTGGAGCAGGAACTACAAGTGAGTTCTTCTTCTACTGTTAGAAACACTGTGGAGCAGGAACTACAAGTGAGTTCTTCTTCGACTGTTATAAACACTGTGGAGCAGGAACTACAAGTGAGTTCTTCTACTTTTAGAAACACTGTGTGGAGCAGGAACTACAAGTGAGTTCTTCTTCTACTGTTATAAACACTGTGTTGGGAGCAGGAACTACAAGTGAGTTCTTCTTCTACTGTTATAAACACTGTGTTGGGAGCAGGAACTACAAGTGAGTTCTTCTTCTACTGTTATAAACACTTTGTGGAGCAGGAACTACAAGTGAGTTCTTCTTCTACTGTTATAAACACTGTGTTGGGAGCAGGAACTACAAGTGAGTTCTTCTTCTACTGTTATAAACACTTTGTGGAGCAGGAACTACAAGTGAGTTCTTCTTCTACTGTTATAAACACTGTGTGGAGCAGGAACTACAAGTGAGTTCTTCTTCTACTGTTAGAAACACTGTGTGGAGCAGGAACTACAAGTGAGTTCTTCTACTGTTAGAAACACTGTGTGGAGCAGGAACTACAAGTGAGTTCTTCTTCTACTGTTAGAAACACTGTGTGGGGAGCAGGAACTACAAGTGAGTTCTTCTTCTACTGTTATAAACACTGTGGAGCAGGAACTACAAGTGAGTTCTTCTTCTACTGTTAGAAACACTGTGGAGCAGGAACTACAAGTGAGTTCTTCTTCTACTGTTATAAACACTTTGTGGAGCAGGAACTACAAGTGAGTTCTTCTTCTACTGTTATAAACACTGTGGAGCAGGAACTACAAGTGAGTTCTTCTTCTACTGTTAGAAACACTGTGGAGCAGGAACTACAAGTGAGTTCTTCTTCGACTGTTATAAACACTGTGGAGCAGGAACTACAAGTGAGTTCTTCTACTTTTAGAAACACTGTGTGGAGCAGGAACTACAAGTGAGTTCTTCTTCTACTGTTATAAACACTGTGTTGGGAGCAGGAACTACAAGTGAGTTCTTCTTCTACTGTTATAAACACTGTGTTGGGAGCAGGAACTACAAGTGAGTTCTTCTTCTACTGTTATAAACACTTTGTGGAGCAGGAACTACAAGTGAGTTCTTCTTCTACTGTTATAAACACTGTGTTGGGAGCAGGAACTACAAGTGAGTTCTTCTTCTACTGTTATAAACACTTTGTGGAGCAGGAACTACAAGTGAGTTCTTCTTCTACTGTTATAAACACTGTGTGGAGCAGGAACTACAAGTGAGTTCTTCTTCTACTGTTAGAAACACTGTGTGGAGCAGGAACTACAAGTGAGTTATTCTACTGTTATAAACACTGTGTAGAGCAGGAACTACAAGTGAGTTCTTCTTCTACTGTTATAAACACTGTGTGGAGCAGGAACTACAAGTGAGTTATTCTACTGTTATAAACACTGTGTAGAGCAGGAACTACAAGTGAGTTCTTCTTCTACTGTTATAAACACTGTGTGGAGTAGGAACTACAAGTGAGTTCTTCTTCTACTGTTATAAACACTGTGTGGAGCAGGAACTACAAGTGAGTTATTCTACTGTTATAAACACTGTGGAGCAGGAACTACAAGTGAGTTCTTCTTCTACTGTTATAAACACTGTGTGGAGCAGGAACTACAAGTGAGTTCTTCTTCTACTGTTATAAACACTGTGGAGCAGGAACTACAAGTGAGTTCTTCTTCTACTGTTATAAATACTGTGGAGCAGGAACTACAAGTGAGTTCTTCTTCTACTGTTATAAACACTGTGTGGAGCAGGAACTACAAGTGAGAGACACTGTGTGGAGCAGGAACTACAAGTGAGTTCTTCTTCTACTGTTAGAAACACTGTGGAGCAGGAACTACAAGTTAGAGACACTGTGTGGAGCAGGAACTACAAGTGAGTTCTTCTACTGTTATAAACACTATGTGGGGAGCAGGAACTACAAGTGAGTTCTTCTTCTACTGTTATAAACACTGTGTGGAGCAGGAACTACAAGTGAGTTCTTCTTCTACTGTTATAAACACTGTGTGGAGCAGGAACTACAAGTGAGTTCTTCTTCTACTGTTAGAAACACTGTGTATGGAGCAGGAACTACAAGTGAGTTCTTCTACTGTTAGAAACACTGTGTGGAGCAGGAACTACAAGTGAGTTCTTCTTCTACTGTTATAAACAGTGTGGAGCAGGAACTACAAGTGAGTTCTTCTTCTACTGTTAGAAACACTGTGGAGCAGGAACTACAAGTGAGTTCTTCTTCTACTGTTATAAACACTGTGGAGCAGGAACTACAAGTGAGTTCTTCTACTTTTAGAAACACTGTGTGGAGCAGGAACTACAAGTGAGTTCTTCTTCTACTGTTAGAAACACTGTGTGGAGCAGGAAGTACAAGTGAGTTCTTCTTCTACTGTTATAAACACTGTGGAGCAGGAACTACAAGTGAGTTCTTCTTCTACTGTTAGAAACACTGTGGAGCAGGAACTACAAGTGAGTTCTTCTTCTACTGTTATAAACACTGTGTGGAGCAGGAACTACAAGTGAGTTCTTCTACTGTTATAAACACTGTGGAGCAGGAACTACAAGTGAGTTCTTCTTCTACTGTTAGAAACACTGTGTAGAGCAGGAACTACAAGTGAGTTCTTCTTCTACTGTTATAAACACTGTGGGGAGCAGGAACTACAAGTGAGTTCTTCTACTGTTATAAACTGTGTGGAGCAGGAACTACAAGTGAGTTCTTCTTCTACTGTTATAAACACTGTGTGGAGCAGGAACTACAAGTGAGTTCTTCTTCTACTGTTATAAACACTGTGGGGAGCAGGAACTACAAGTGAGTTCTTCTACTGTTATAAACACTGTGGAGCAGGAACTACAAGTGAGTTCTTCTTCTACTGTTATAAACACTGTGTGGAGCAGGACTACAAGTGAGTTCTTCTACTGTTAGAAACACTGTGTGGAGCAGGAAGTACAAGTGAGTTCTTCTTCTACTGTTATAAACACTTTGGAGCAGGAACTACAAGTGAGTTCTTCTTCTACTGTTAGAAACACTGTGGAGCAGGAACTACAAGTGAGTTCTTCTTCTACTGTTATAAACACTGTGGGGAGCAGGAACTACAAGTGAGTTCTTCTTCTACTGTTAGAAACACTGTGGAGCAGGAACTACAAGTGAGTTCTTCTTCTACTGTTATAAACACTTTGGAGCAGGAACTACAAGTGAGTTCTTCTTCTACTGTTAGAAACACTGTGGAGCAGGAACTACAAGTGAGTTCTTCTACTGTTAGAAACACTGTGGAGCAGGAACTACAAGTGAGTTCTTCTTCTACTGTTATAAACACTGTGGAGAAGGAACTACAAGTGAGTTATTCTTCTACTGTTAGAAACACTGTGGAGCAGGAACTACAAGTGAGTTCTTCTTCTACTGTTAGAAACACTGTGTGGAGCAGGAACTACAAGTGAGTTATTCTTCTACTGTTAGAAACACTGTGTGGAGCAGGAACTACAAGTGAGTTCTTCTTCTATTGTTATAAACACGGTGGAGCAGGAACTACAAGTGAGTTCTTCTTCTACTGTTAGAAACACTGTGTGGAGCAGGAACTACAAGTGAGTTCTTATTCTACTGTTATAAACACTGTGTGGAGCAGGAACTACAAGTGAGTTCTTCTTCTACTGTTATAAACACTGGAGCAGGAACTACAAGTGTGTTCTTCTTCTACTGTTAGAAACACTGTGGGGAGCAGGAACTACAAGTGAGTTCTTCTTCTACTGTTATAAACACTGTGTGGAGCAGGAACTACAAGTGAGTTCTTCTACTGTTAGAAACACTGTGTGGAGCAGGAACTACAAGTGAGTTCTTCTTCTACTGTTATAAACACTTTGGAGCAGGAACTACAAGTGAGTTCTTCTTCTACTGTTAGAAACACTGTGGAGCAGGAACTACAAGTGAGTTCTTCTACTGTTAGAAACACTGTGGAGCAGGAACTACAAGTGAGTTCTTCTTCTACTGTTATAAACACTGTGGAGAAGGAACTACAAGTGAGTTATTCTTCTACTGTTAGAAACACTGTGGAGCAGGAACTACAAGTGAGTTCTTCTTCTACTGTTAGAAACACTGTGTGGAGCAGGAACTACAAGTGAGTTATTCTTCTACTGTTAGAAACACTGTGTGGAGCAGGAACTACAAGTGAGTTCTTCTTCTATTGTTATAAACACGGTGGAGCAGGAACTACAAGTGAGTTCTTCTTCTACTGTTAGAAACACTGTGTGGAGCAGGAACTACAAGTGAGTTCTTATTCTACTGTTATAAACACTGTGTGGAGCAGGAACTACAAGTGAGTTCTTCTTCTACTGTTATAAACACTGGAGCAGGAACTACAAGTGTGTTCTTCTTCTACTGTTAGAAACACTGTGGGGAGCAGGAACTACAAGTGAGTTCTTCTTCTACTGTTATAAACACTGTGTGGAGCAGGAACTACAAGTGAGTTCTTCTACTGTTAGAAACACTGTGTGGAGCAGGACTACAAGTGAGTTCTTCTTCTACTGTTAGAAACACTGTGTGGAGCAGGAACTACAAGTGAGTTCTTCTTCTACTGTTATAAACACTGTGTAGAGCAGGAACTACAAGTGAGTTCTTCTACTGTTATAAACACTGTGGAGCAGGAACTACAAGTGAGTTCTTCTTCTACTGTTATAAACACTGTGGAGAAGGAACTACAAGTGAGTTATTCTTCTACTGTTAGAAACACTGTGGAGCAGGAACTACAAGTGAGTTCTTCTTCTACTGTTATAAACACTGTGTAGAGCAGGAACTACAAGTGAGTTATTATTCTACTGTTATAAACACTGTGTGGAGCAGGAACTACAAGTGAGTTCTTCTTCTACTGTTAGAAACACTGTGTGGAGCAGGAACTACAAGTGAGTTCTTCTTCTATTGTTATAAACACTGTGGAGCAGGAACTACAAGTGAGTTCTTCTTCTACTGTTAGAAACACTGTGTGGAGCAGGAACTACAAGTGAGTTCTTATTCTACTGTTATAAACCCTGGAGCAGGAACTACAAGTGTGTTCTTCTTCTACTGTTAGAAACACTGTGTGGAGCAGGAACTACAAGTGAGTTCTTCTTATATTGTTAGAAACACTGTGTGGCTCAGGAACTACAAGTGAGTTCTTCTTCTGCTGTTATAAAAACTGTGTGGAGCAGGAACTACAAGTGAGTTCTTCTTCTACTGTTAGAAAAACTGTGGGGAGCAGGAACTACAAGTGAGTTCTTCTTCTACTGTTAGAAACACTGTGTAGAGCAGGAACTACAAGTGAGTTCTTCTTCTATTGTTATAAACACTGTGTGGAGCAGGAACTACAAGTGAGTTCTTCTTCTACTGTTAGAAACACTGTGTGGAGCAGGAACTACAAGTGAGTTCTTCTTCTATTGTTATAAACACTGTGTAGAGCAGGAACTACAAGTGAGTTCTTCTTCTATTGTTATAAACACTGTGTGGAGCAGGACATACAAGTGAGTTCTTCTTCTACTGTTAGAAACACTGTGTGGAGCAGGAACTACAAGTGAGTTCTTCTTCTATTGTTATAAACACTGTGTGGAGCAGGAACTACAAGTGAGTTCTTCTTCTACTGTTATAAACACTGTGTAGAGCAGGAACTACAAGTGAGTTCTTCTTCTACTGTTATAAACACTGTGTAGAGCAGGAACTACAAGTGAGTTCTTCTTCTACTGTTATAAACACTGTGTAGAGCAGGAACTACAAGTGAGTTCTTCTTCTACTGTTATAAACACTGTGTAGAGCAGGAACTACAAGTGAGTTCGTCTTCTACTGTTATAAACACTGTGTAGAGCAGGAACTACAAGTGAGTTCTTCTTCTATTGTTATAAACACTGTGTAGAGCAGGAACTACAAGTGAGTTCTTCTTCTATTGTTATAAACACTGTGTAGAGCAGGAACTACAAGTGAGTTCTTCTTCTACTGTTATAAACACTGTGTAGAGCAGGAACTACAAGTGAGTTCTTCTTCTACTGTTATAAACACTGTGTAGAGCAGGAACTACAAGTGAGTTCTTCTTCTACTGTTATAAACACTGTGTAGAGCAGGAACTACAAGTGAGTTCTTCTTCTACTGTTATAAACACTGTGTAGAGCAGGAACTACAAGTGAGTTCTTCTTCTATTGTTAGAAACACTGTGTGGGGAGCAGGAACTACAAGTGAGTTCTTCTTCTACTGTTATAAACATTGTGTGTGGAGCAGGAACTACAAGTGAGTTCTTCTTCTATTGTTATAAACACTGTGTGGAGCAGGAACTACAAGTGAGTTCTTCTTCTATTGTTATAAACACTGTGTGGGGAGCAGGAACTACAAGTGAGTTCTTCTTCTACTGTTATAAACACTGTGTAGAGCAGGAACTACAAGTGAGTTCTTCTTCTACTGTTATAAACACTGTGTAGAGCAGGAACTACAAGTGAGTTCTTCTTCTACTGTTAGAAACACTGTGTGGAGCAGGAACTACAAGTGAGTTCTTCTTCTACTGTTATAAACATTGTGTGGAGCAGGAACTACAAGTGAGTTCTTCTTCTACTGTTATAAACACTGTGTAGAGCAGGAACTACAAGTGAGTTATTCTTCTATTGTTATAAACACTGTGTAGAGCAGGAACTACAAGTGAGTTATTCTTCTATTGTTATAAACACTGTGGAGCAGGAACTACAAGTGAGTTCTTCTTCTATTACAGGTTGTTCCTGCACAGCGTGGTCTCCGCTTTGTTGGGAGTGTTTCTGGTTCTGGTTCTGTCCTCGTATGTCTTCATCGAGTTCTTCCTAGACCCGTCCAAACTGAGGACTGACAAACACTTCCTGGGTAAGACTCTCAACGAATCAGAAGAGATCCAGAGATTTAGCAGAAAAATATAATTGCACTACCACCGCTAAGCTAAAGGAGGCTAGTTTTGGGCTATAAAGGAACTACAGCACGGTCACATGACTTCGTGTGTGTGTGTGTGTGTGTGTGTGTGTGTGTGTGTGTGTGTGTGTGTGTGTGTGTGTGTGTGTGTGTGTGTGTGTGTGTGTGTGTGTGTGTGTGTGTGTGTCTCTCTCTGCAGGTCGTAATGAGACCTGGTTCCTCTTCCTGCCTCTCTCTCCTCTCCGCTCTGCAGCAGCAGTGATTCCCTCTCTCGCCGCCGTCACCATCGTCCTCTCGCTGCTGTCCTCTGTGCTGCTCTTTCACCTGCTGTGCTTCCACATCTACCTCAGTGAGCACACACACACACACACACACACACACACACACACACACACACATACACACACACACACACACACACACACACACACACACACACACACACACAGCTAACAGTGTCTCTCTTGATGGTGCAGTGTGGAACAGACTCAGTACCTTTGAGTACATTGTGAGGCAGCGTCACCGTCAGCAGGGAGGAGACAGAGCTCCCTCAGGACTCCTCAATAAGGTGTGTCATTTTTTCTGAAATATTCATATTTTTTACATACACTACAACTGTTTTTAGTCAGTACTCTGACAATTCTTCTCAAAATATGCAGAGGTTTTTTTTCTTGAATTCCAATGTTTCTTTCACAAAATATTAAGTATTGGAGGTCATCATATTCCAAACTGTTTTTCACAAACTATACCAACTTTTTTTGTTCAATTAAACTTTTTTTTCTCTAAAAATTCGGACTCTTTTCTGAAAAACTAGAAATCTTAACAGTCTGACTTTTTTTCAGAACATTCAGGAACTCTTCAAATTGTGACTATTTTCTGAAAATGTAAAAATCTTGACTTTTTTCCAAAAACTATTTTTCTCTACATTCAGATTTTTTATGAAAATCAAAAAATTCAGTGTGTGTGCAGTGTGTGTGTAGTGTGTGTAACTCTCTGCCCTTCCCCACAGGAAGTGACCTCACCAGGGACCCTGGGCTACACCAACCCTCATCTGGAGCTGCAGGGGGGGGAGGCAGGGTGAGTGTTCCTCTCACACGTGTGTGTGTGTGTGTGTGTGTGTGTGTGTGTGTGTGTGTGTGTGTGTGTGTGTGTGTGTGTGTGTGTGTGTGTGTGTGTGTGTGTGTGTGTGTGTGTGTGTGTGTGTGTGTGTGTGTGTGTGTGTGTGCGTGTGTGCGTGCGTGCGTGCGTGCGTGCGTGCGTGCGTGTGTAAGAAGGGAGGGGCTGTGTTTAGACTCTGTGTGTAAGGAGGGGTCAGCACTGAACACTCATATGTTGTTAGATCATAACCCTGTTACTAATACGTGCTAGTATTACGTGTGTGTATGTAGGTTCCTGTCTAACAGTAGAGTGAGGACCGTTTCTGGTGCTGTCGCGGAGGAGGACGCCCCCCCCACACACACACAGCGACGCACACAGGTACACACACACACAGCGACGCACACAGGTACACACACACACAGCAACGCACACAGGTACACACACACACAGCGACGCACACAGGTACACACACACACAGCAACGCACACAGGTACACACACACACAGCGACGCACACAGGTACACACACACACAGCGACGCACACAGGTACACACACACACAGCAACGCACACAGGTACACACACACACAGCGACGCACACAGGTACACACACACACAGCGACGCACACAGGTACACACACACACAGCGACGCAGGTCCAAAATGCAGCAGCCAGATTGCTCACTCGCTCCAAAAAAACATGCCACATCACTCTGATCCTTTCTGCCCTCACTGGCTCCCTGTCCATCTCAGAACCCAATGTAAGGTCCTCGTCTTCACATATAGAGCTGTCCATGGCCCAGCCTACACGAACGACCTGATCCACCCTCACAGCACAACCCGGGCCCTGAGGTCCTCTGAGCAAGGCCTCCTAAGGGTGCTCCGAACCAGGCTAAAGACCAAGGGGGACCGTGCCTTTGATGTGGTGGCCCCAAGGCTCTGGAACAAACTCCCCCACAAAATAAAAGCCTCTGCCTCAATAGAGATTTTGAAGGGGCAGTTAAAGACCCACCTCTTCCGACAGGCCTTTGGGTCGTCGTCGGAGGAGGAGAGTTAGTGGCTGTCTTTCATCCTGTGTATTACCTGCTGCTGTTTAGAGCCTTTCATTCTACATGTTATAGTTGTCTTGTGTCCTGTGTACTGTGTCCTGTGTCCTGTGTACTGTGTCCTGTGTCCTGTGTCCTGTGTCCTGTGTCCTGTGTCCTGTGTCCTGTGTACTGTGTCCTGTGTCCTGTGTCCTGTGTCCTGTGTCCTGTGTACTGTGTCATCTGTCTTGTGTCTTGTGTCCTGTGTCCTGTGTCGACGCACACAGGTACACACACACACACACACACAGGTACACACACACACACAGGTACACACACACAGGTACACACACACACAGCGACGCAAACAGGTACACACACACACAGGTACACACACACACTTTACGATGCACACAGGTACACACACAGGTACACACACACAGGTACATGCACACAGGTACATGCACACAGGTACACACACATACAGCGACGCACACAGGTACACACACACACAGGTACACACACACAGGTACACACACACACACACACACACACACAGCGACACACACAGGTACACACACACACAGCGACGCACACAGGTACACACACACACACACACACACAGGTACACACACACACACAGGTACACACACACAGGTACACACACACACAGCGACGCAAACAGGTACACACACACACAGCGACGCAAACAGGTACACACACACACAGCGACGCAAACAGGTACACACACACACAGGTACACACACACACTTTACGATGCACACAGGTACACACACAGGTATACACACACAGGTACACACACACAGGTACACACACACACACAGGTACACACACACAGGTACACACACACACAGCGACGCACACAGGTACACACACACACACACACACACACACAGGTACACACACACAGGTACACACACACACTTTGCGACGCACACAGGTACACACACACACACACAGGTACACACACACACACAGGTACACACACACAGGTACACACACACAGGTACACACACAGGTACACACACACAGGTACACACACACAGGTACACACACACACAGCGACGCACACAGGTACACACACACACAGGTACACACACAGGTACACACACACACACAGGTACACACACACACAGGTACACACACCCACAGCGACGCACACAGGTACACACACACACAGGTACACACACAGGTACACACACCCACAGCGACGCACACATGTACACACACACACAGGTACACACACATGTACACACACACAGGTACACAAACACAGGTACACACACACACAGCGACGCACACAGGTACACACAGGTATACACACACACAGGTACACACACAGGTACACACACACAGGTACACAAACACAGGTACACACACACACAGTGACGCACACAGGTACACACACACACAGGTACACAAACAGGTACACACACAGGTACACACACACACAGCGACGCACACAGGTACACACACAGGTACACACACACAGGTACACACACACAGGTACACACACACACAGCGACACACACAGGTACACACACACACAGGTACACACACACACACACACAGTGACGCACACAGGTACACACACAGGTACACACACACAGTGACACACACAGGTACACACACACACACAGGTACACACACACAGGTACACACACACAGGTACACACACACAGGTACACACACACATGTACACACACACAGGTACACACACACACAGCGACGCACACAGGTACACACACACACAGGTACACACACAGGTACACACACACACACAGGTACACACACACACAGGTACACACACCCACAGCGACGCACACAGGTACACACACACACAGGTACACACACAGGTACACACACCCACAGCGACGCACACATGTACACACACACACAGGTACACACACATGTACACACACACAGGTACACAAACACAGGTACACACACACACAGCGACGCACACAGGTACACACACAGGTATACACACACACAGGTACACACACAGGTACACACACACACAGGTACACAAACACAGGTACACACAC
Organism: Notothenia rossii; assembly: GCF_949606895.1. Taxonomy (NCBI): domain Eukaryota; kingdom Metazoa; phylum Chordata; class Actinopteri; order Perciformes; family Nototheniidae; genus Notothenia; species Notothenia rossii. The sequence goes on along the minus strand of NW_027639510.1, from coordinate 224,237 downwards.
ACACAGTGACGCACACAGGTACACACACACACAGGTACACAAACAGGTACACACACAGGTACACACACACACAGCGACGCACACAGGTACACACACAGGTACACACACACAGGTACACACACACAGGTACACACACACACAGC
>NW_027639510.1:211594-216594 GCF_949606895.1 Notothenia rossii | reverse complement strand
ACGTATCTACATGCTAACATGTTCTCATGCTAACGTATCTACATGCTAACATGTTCTCATGCTAACGTATCTACATGCTAACATGTTCTCATGTTAACGTATCTACATGCTAACATGTTCTCATGCTAACGTATCTACATGCTAACATGTTCTCATGCTAACGTATCTACATGCTAACATGTTCTCATGTTAACGTATCTACATGGTAACATGTTCTCATGCTAACGTATCTACATGGTAACATGTTCTCATGCTAACGTATCTACATGCTAACATGTTCTCATGCTAACGTGTCTACATGCTAACATGTTCTCATGCTAACGTATCTACATGCTAACATGTTCTCATGTTAACGTATCTACATGCTAACATGTTCTCATGCTAACGTATCTACATGCTAACATGTTCTCATGCTAACGTATCTACATGCTAACATGTTGTGACAACCCTGTGGTTGTCCAGCAGGTGGTGCTGCTGTAACCTGTGTGTTTCTTGTAATCAGCAGTGATGGGACTCACCTGTGGACTTGATTCCAGGATATAAGAGGGCTGCAGAAGAGGCTCTCGCTCTCTCTCAGCTGCCCTGCTCGGGGCAGCAGGACACCTCTCTTCTGTGTGTTTTATTGTTGGTGGTAATCACTGTTAGTTAAAATAAATGATTGTTTTGGCAAACTCCTGTGTGGAACTGTTTTCCTTATGTTACAAGCAGAGCCAGCTTGTAACATATGGGGGTTCGTCCGGGATAAGAACCAGGTGATATGTGTTGACTTGATTTGTCTGCCTTGATTATTAGACAGTTTGTTCCTGGTGTGGGGCATTAAGGAGTAGCTTTGGATTTACCTTTCCTGATAGGCATAAGCAACATCTCCTTCAGGGGAGCTTGTTGGTTTGTTATTTTTGTTTGTTATTTTCGTGCATAAACATGATTCGATATTTTTTTGTCATGGGTACACGTCCGTGGCTGTCTTGGTGAGTAACAGCTTCGCTGGGGCTTTACCGGGTCATTGGGTAAGTGTTTAAAACACCTGTCGTGGCATGCATGAAGACTAGGGTGAGACAAGATAGCTAGTATTGGGTAGGCAGTTAGCCAGGGGAGAGGTATTCCAGAGTGAAACAAAAAAAATATATTTATTTTTTTTGGTGTCTGTGCACCAGGTTCAAGGGAGTTCGCATAATCATGGCTACATTGACAGATTCTGTTAAGTGTCCTAGTGTGGAACTGCTGGAAAAATGTACTAAAGAACAAATGTTAAAAATTGCAGAGCATTTTGAAGTAAACGTTCCAAAGCAGGGTCGTAAAGACACCATAGTGATTACGTTACAGGCCCAGTTGGTACTGCAAGAAGTTCTGCCAACAGTGGCTGTCGATGATGGTTCCGAGGAGGAGTTGATTGAGAAGGCAGCTATAAATCCAGAGCGGCAGAGAAGTGCAGGTTCTTCTTTGTTTGACTTTGGTGAAATGACTTTTGAACAGAGAAAGGAAATAATGCTGCTGCAGTACCAACAAGACAGTGAACGTGAGGAACGAGCAAGTGCTCGTGAGGACCGGGCTAGAGCTCGTGAACAGGAAACTGAGATGGAGCGTTTAAGGTTAACTACAGTGGTGCGGGAAGCTGAATTGCAACAAGAGCGTTACAAGTTGGACCTCATCCAAGAGGGTCAGCTTTCTTCTGGGGTGTCCCCAGCTACTTTTGATGTAGCTTATAACTTGAGGTTGTTCCCGAAATTCGAGGAGAAGACTAGATTATTTTTTGGGACTTTTTGAGCGACTTAGCCAAAGACGACAGTGGTCTGATTCAGAGAAGACATTGCTGTTACAGTGTGTGTTAACTGGTAGGGCTCAAGAAGCATTCTCTGCATTAAGTATGGCTGACTGTGAAGATTACTTAAGGGTAAAGACTGCCGTGCTAAAAGCTTATGAGTTGGTGCCTGAGGCCTACCGTCAGCGGTTCAGGAAGCTAAGGAAGTCAGAAGGACAGACCTATGTGGAACTTGTTCGGGAGCTGACGATGAAATGTAATCGATGGGTCACGGCTTCCGAAGTAGTACATCTTAATGATTTGAGGGAACTGTTCCTTCTTGAACAATTCAAAGATATCCTTCCAGAACGCGTTGCAACGTACCTGAATGAGCATAAGGTTAAAAATGTAACAGACGCCGGGGTGTTAGCTGATGAATACACTTTAACACACAAGATTCATTCAGGGGAGAGATTTGACTGGGGGAGCAGAAATAACTGGTCTGGTGACCCCAGAGGTAGAGTGGGTGAAGTGTTAGGGTCGGAGCAAAGCTCCGTGCATAGCTGGAGGGATAAAGTAGATCCAAATACTTGCAACTTTTGTTTGGGTAATGGTCACTGGAAAAATGAATGCCCGGAACTTGATGCAAAAACCAAGGGACTCCAAAATGGTCAGGTTCCCAGGCCTGTTGCCCTGGCAGCTCCTGCCCACAAGGTTGCTAGGGATGAGGCTATAGCTGCGGTTAAACTCCATACCACCCCGCCACCAGTTGCTGCTGTGGTTTCTAACTTGGGACTAGCCCTGCAGGAGGTGAAGCCTCGCCCCCCCCTGGCAGCAGATGAATTTGATCCAGGTTATGCCCCTTTCATACGTCAAGGTTATGTGTCTTTGCAAGGAAATGGCAAGAAACTCCTTGTTGAGATACTGAGAGACACGGGTGCTTTGGATTCGTACATAACTGAGGGTGTTCTTCCATTTTCCTCAGAAACTGACACTGGAAGTTGTGTATTGTCCAGGGGAATGGGGATGCATTTGCTGTCTGCTCCAAAGCATCGGTTGGTGTTGTCCTGTGATTTGGGGCAGGGTGAGGTTGCCATGGGAGTCCGGCCTTCTTTGCCTGTTCCGGGAGTGGCAGTCATCCTGGGCAATGATTTGTCTGGTGGCAGACTGTGGCCCGATGTGCTTCCTTCACCAGTGGTATCCTCCAAGCCAGTGGTGAGAGAACTTGCTGACCCTGAGAAGCTGTCAAAGGTATTTCCATCATGTGACTCAGCCTGTGCAGGAACACGAGCCCAGGCCTATAAAGAGCAAGGCCCGAAAGGCAATTTGGGGAATGCTGTTTTTTCGCTGCCTGTTGTTCCAGTGTCTGTTTCTCGTAGTGAGTTGGTGAAGCTCTTGTCCCAGGTTCGCCACACCGAGGAAGTCACCAAACCCAAACCAGCGGTTAACGAGATGGTCCCTGTTTCTACAGCCTCTCCAGTTGGACATCCGACATCTCAAAGGTTCCCAAAATGTGATGGCTGATGCTTTGTCGAGAGTAGTACCTTAAGGGTGTTTGTTCCTGTTTTCACTTCTTTGTTCCAGTGTCTTCCTGCTCGTTAGTTGCTTCCAGGGTGCCGGGGTTGCTGAGTTGGTGAATGTGGAATGTAGGCAGTGGTAAAATAGGGTAACATGTGTGTTTCATGTATAAGCTCTGTTATTGGGTTGGATGTTTCAGTGTCTTGGGGACAGTGTGACAACCCTGTGGTTGTCCAGCAGGTGGTGCTGCTGTAACCTGTGTGTTTCTTGTAATCAGCAGTGATGGGACTCACCTGTGGACTTGATTCCAGGATATAAGAGGGCTGCAGAAGAGGCTCTCGCTCTCTCTCAGCTGCCCTGCTCGGGGCAGCAGGACACCGCTCTTCTGTGTGTTTTATTGTTGGTGGTAATCACTGTTAGTTAAAATAAATGATTGTTTTGGCAAACTCCTGTGTGGAACTGTTTTCCTTATGTTACAAGCAGAGCCAGCTTGTAACAATGTTAACGTGCTAAAGTGTCAACATGGTTACGTGAAGATGCATGTTCTCATGCTAACGTATCTACATGCTAACATGTTCTCATGCTAACGTATCTACATGCTAACATGTTCTCATGCTAACGCATCTACATGCTAACATGTTCTCATGCTAACGTATCTACATGCTAACATGTTCTCATGCTAACGCATCTACATGCTAACATGTTCTCATGCTAACGTGTCTACATGCTAACATGTTCTCATGCTAACGCATCTACATGCTAACATGTTCTCATGCAAACGTATCTACATGGTAACATGTTCTCATGCTAACGCATCTACATGCTAACATGTTCTCATGCTAACGTATCTACATGCTAACATGTTCTCATGCTAACGTATCTACATGCTAACATGTTCTCATGCTAACGTATCTACATGGTAACATGTTCTCATGCTAACGCATCTACATGCTAACATGTTCTCATGCTAACGTATCTACATGCTAACATGTTCTCATGCTAACGTATCTACATGCTAACATGTTCTCATGCTAACGTATCTACATGCTAACATGTTCTCATGCTAACGTATCTACATGGTAACATGTTCTCATGCTAACGCATCTACATGCTAACATGTTCTCATGCTAACGTATCTACATGCTAACATGTTCTCATGCTAACGTATCTACATGCTAACATGTTCTCATGCTAACGTATCTACATGCTAACATGTTCTCATGCTAACGTATCTACATGCTAACATGTTCTCATGCTAACGTATCTACATGCTAACATGTTCTCATGCTAACGTATCTACATGCTAAAAAGTTAACATGCTAACGTATCTACATGCTAACATGTTCTCATGCTAACGTATCTACATGCTAACATGTTCTCAGGCTAACGTATCTACATGCTAAAAAGTTAACATGCTAACGTATCTACATGGTAACATGTTCTCATGCTAACGCATCTACATGCTAACATGTTCTCATGCAAACGTATCTACATGGTAACATGTTCTCATGCTAACGTATCTACATGGTAACATGTTCTCATGCTAACGCATCTACATGCTAACATGTTCTCATGCTAACGTATCTACATGCTAACATGTTCTCATGCTAACGTATCTACATGCTAACATGTTCTCATGCTAACGTATCTACATGCTAACATGTTCTCATGCTAACGTATCTACATGCTAACATGTTCTCATGCTAACGTATCTACATGCTAACATGTTCTCATGCTAACGTAT
>NW_027639510.1:201594-206594 GCF_949606895.1 Notothenia rossii | reverse complement strand
ATGCTCCTCAGCTTCACGACCCCAACGGACTGAAGCCTCTCAGTGAGTGGAGGTCTGCTGCCGTCCTGGACGTCCAGCCGGGCCCCCCACACCAGAGGCTCTTCCAGCAGCCAGAACAGAGATGCTGCGGGACCCACTCTGGCCCATTTCAAAAGTGTCCATACTTTAAAGAGTACTTTGTAAAACGGAGGCAAAACACACACACGAGTAAAATCACAGTTTGTTCAAAACAATGACGCATCCAAACCCAGGCCTGCTACCCCCCTTAAAATGGTGCTGGCTACCGGCCCCCAGACCACATCATCGCTTCCTGTCAGGTATCTTTGTAAAAACTGTAGTTTAAAAGCAGCTGCTCGACTCTGCAGGGCACCAACCCTTGCCCCCCCCCCCCCCCCCCCTCTTCCTTTGGCAGGTACAGCGTGCACTGAGGAGCCCACTGCAACTTATCCCAAAAGACATTTAAAATACTGCCTTGCATCTTTTTCAAAAGACCAGCAGGGGGGTCCACACACTTGAGCTTATGCCAGAGGCTGGATGCTATCAGACCAGCAGGGGGGTCCACACACTTGAGCTTATGCCAGAGGCTGGATGCTATCAGACCAGCAGGGGGGTCCACACACTTGAGCTTATGCCAGAGGCTGGATGCTCTCAGACCAGCAGGGGGGTCCACACACTTGAGCTTATGCCAGAGGCTGGATGCTATCAGACCAGCAGGGGGGTCCACACACTTGAGCTTATGCCAGAGGCTGGATGCTATCAGACCAGCAGGGGGGTCCACACACTTGAGCTTATGCCAGAGGCTGGATGCTATCAGACCAGCAGGGGGGTCCACACACTTGAGCTTATGCCAGAGGCTGGATGCTATCAGACCAGCAGGGGGGTCCACACACTTGAGCTTATGCCAGAGGCTGGATGCTATCAGACCAGCAGGGGGGTCCACACACTTGAGCTTATGCCAGAGGCTGGATGCTATCAGGTTGTTGATGACCAGCACCCTGCCTCTGTAGGACATGTGGGGAAGCAGCCAGCGCCACTTGTTTACTTTCCCCTCCACCTTTTCTAAAACTCCTTCCCACTTTTTTCCTAGTGTGACCTCATCTCCAAGATGGACTCCCAGATACTTTAGACCACCCCTCTTCCATGTCAACCCACCTGGGAGTTGAGGGAGAGCACCAGTCCACTCCCCCACTGCTAGGGCCTCACTCTTAGCCCAGTTGACCTTTGCAGAGGAGATCTTTTGGAAAGTATCCACTACCTGCCCTAGCTTCAAAACATCCTGTTGATTCTTTATAAAAACAATGATGTCGTCTGCATGTCGTCTGCATGTCGTCTGCATGTCGTCTGCATGTCGTCTGCATGTCGTCTGCACGTCGTCTGCATGTCGTCTGCATGTCGTCTGCACGTCGTCTGCATGTCGTCTGCATAGGCCGATCAAATAAAACGGGTTTTAAAACCTGGTCAAAACAGACCCTCATTAAAAGAGTTAGCATGGGGGTTCTATTCAGTGTGTACAGCACCTGGGTTCTATTCCAGTGTGTACAGCACCTGGGTTCTATTCAGTGTGTATAGCACCTGGGTTCTGTTCCAGTGTGTACAGCACCTGGGTTCTATTCCAGTGTGTACAGCACCTGGGTTCTATTCCAGTGTGTACAGCACCTGGGTTCTATTCCAGTGTGTACAGCACCTGGGTTCTATTCAGTGTGTACAGCACCTGGGTTCTGTTCCAGTGTGTACAGCACCTGGGTTCTATTCAGTGTGTACAGCACCTGGGTTCTATTCCAGTGTGTACAGCACCTGGGTTCTATTCAGTGTGTACAGCACCTGGGTTCTGTTCCAGTGTGTACAGCACCTGGGTTCTATTCAGTGTGTACAGCACCTGGGTTCTGTTCAGTGTGTTCAGCACCTGGGTTCTGTTCCAGTGTGTACAGCACCTGGGTTCTATTCAGTGTGTACAGCACCTGGGTTCTGTTCCAGTGTGTACAGCACCTGGGTTCTATTCAGTGTGTACAGCACCTGGGTTCTGTTCAGTGTGTTCAGCACCTGGGTTCTATTCAGTGTGTACAGCACCTGGGTTCTATTCCAGTGTGTACAGCACCTGGGTTCTATTCCAGTGTGTACAGCACCTGGGTTCTGTTCCAGTGTGTACAGCACCTGGGTTCTATTCAGTGTGTACAGCACCTGGGTTCTGTTCCAGTGTGTTTACAGCACCTGGGTAATTCAGTGTGTACAGCACCTGGGTTCTGTTCAGTGTGTACAGCACCTGGGTTCTGTTCAGTGTGTACAGCACCTGGGTTCTGTTCAGTGTGTACAGCACCTGGGTTCTGTTCAGTGTGTACAGCACCTGGGTTCTATTCAGTGTGTACAGCACCTGGGTTCTGTTCAGTGTGTACAGCACCTGGGTTCTATTCAGTGTGTACAGCACCTGGGTTCTATTCAGTGTGTACAGCACCTGGGTTCTATTCCAGTGTGTACAGCACCTGGGTTCTATTCAGTGTGTACAGCACCTGGGTTCTATTCAGTCTGTACAGCACCTGGGTTCTGTTCAGTGTGTACAGCACCTGGGTTCTATTCAGTCTGTACAGCACCTGGGTTCTGTTCAGTGTGTACAGCACCTGGGTTCTGTTCAGTGTGTACAGCACCTGGGTTCTATTCAGTCTGTACAGCACCTGGGTTCTATTCAGTGTGTACAGCACCTGGGTTCTATTCCAGTGTGTTCAGCACCTGGGTTCTATTCAGTGTGTACAGCACCTGGGTTCTGTTCCAGTGTGTACAGCACCTGGGTTCTATTCAGTGTGTACAGCACCTGGGTTCTATTCCAAGTACAGCACCTGGGTTCTATTCCAGTGTGTACAGCACCTGGGTTCTGTTCCAGTGTGTTTACAGCACCTGGGTAATTCAGTGTGTACAGCACCTGGGTTCTGTTCAGTGTGTACAGCACCTGGGTTCTATTCAGTGTGTACAGCACCTGGGTTCTGTTCATTGTGTACAGCACCTGGGTTCTATTCAGTGTGTACAGCACCTGGGTTCTCTTCAGTGTGTACAGCACCTGGGTTCTATTCAGTGTGTACAGCACCTGGGTTCTGTTCATTGTGTACAGCACCTGGGTTCTATTCAGTGTGTACAGCACCTGGGTTCTCTTCAGTGTGTACAGCACCTGGGTTCTATTCAGTGTGTACAGCACCTGGGTTCTATTCAGTGTGTACAGCACCTGGGTTCTATTCAGTGTGTACAGCACCTGGGTTCTATTCCAGTGTGTACAGCACCTGGGTTCTATTCAGTGTGTACAGCACCTGGGTTCTATTCAGTGTGTACAGCACCTGGGTTCTATTCAGTCTGTACAGCACCTGGGTTCTGTTCAGTGTGTACAGCACCTGGGTTCTATTCAGTCTGTACAGCACCTGGGTTCTGTTCAGTGTGTACAGCACCTGGGTTCTGTTCAGTGTGTACAGCACCTGGGTTCTATTCAGTCTGTACAGCACCTGGGTTCTATTCAGTGTGTACAGCACCTGGGTTCTATTCCAGTGTGTTCAGCACCTGGGTTCTATTCAGTGTGTACAGCACCTGGGTTCTATTCCAGTGTGTTCAGCACCTGGGTTCTATTCAGTGTGTACAGCACCTGGGTTATATTCCAGTGTGTTCAGCACCTGGGTTCTGTTCCAGTGTGTACAGCACCTGGGTTCTATTCAGTGTGTACAGCACCTGGGTTCTATTCCAGTGTGTTCAGCACCTGGGTTCTATTCAGTGTGTACAGCACCTGGGTTCTATTCAGTGTGTACAGCACCTGGGTTCTATTCAGTGTGTACAGCACCTGGGTTATATTCCAGTGTGTACAGCACCTGGGTTCTATTCAGTGTGTACAGCACCTGGGTTCTATTCCAGTGTGTATAGCACCTGGGTTCTGTTCAATGTTTACAGCACCTGGGTTCTATTCAGTGTGTACAGCACCTGGGTTCTATTCCAGTGTGTACAGCACCTGGGTTCTATTCAGTGTGTACAGCACCTGGGTTCTGTTCAATGTTTACAGCACCTGGGTTCTATTCCAGTGTGTACAGCACCTGGGTTCTATTCAGTGTGTACAGCACCTGGGTTCTATTCCAGTGTGTACAGCACCTGGGTTCTATTCAGTGTGTACAGCACCTGGGTTCTATCCAGTGTGTACAGCACCTGGGTTATATTCCAGTGTGTACAGCACCTGGGTTCTATTCAGTGTGTACAGCACCTGGGTTCTATTCAGTGTGTACAGCACCTGGGTTCTGTTCAATGTTTACAGCACCTGGGTTCTATTCCAGTGTGTACAGCACCTGGGTTCTATTCAGTGTGTACAGCACCTGGGTTCTATTCCAGTGTGTACAGCACCTGGGTTATATTCCAGTGTGTACAGCACCTGGGTTCTATTCAGTGTGTACAGCACCTGGGTTCTATTCCAGTGTGTACAGCACCTGGGTTCTATTCAGTGTGTACAGCACCTGGGTTCTGTTCAATGTTTACAGCACCTGGGTTCTATTCAGTGTGTACAGCACCTGGGTTCTGTTCCAGTGTGTACAGCACCTGGGTTCTGTTCCAGTGTGTACAGCACCTGGGTTCTGTTCAGTGTGTACAGCACCTGGGTTCTATTCCAGTGTGTACAGCACCTGGGTTCTGTTCCAGTGTGTACAGCACCTGGGTTCTGTTCAGTGTGTATAGCACCTGGGTTCTGTTCCAGTGTGTACAGCACCTGGGTTCTGTTCAGTGTGTATAGCACCTGGGTTCTGTTCCAGTGTGTACAGCACCTGGGTTCTGTTCAGTGTGTACAGCACCTGGGTTCTATTCCAGTGTGTACAGCACCTGGGTTCTGTTCAGTGTGTATAGCACCTGGGTTCTATTTAGTGTGTACAGCACCTGGGTTCTATTCAGTGTGTACAGCACCTGGGTTCTATTCAGTGTGTACAGCACCTGGGTTCTGTTCCAGTGTGTACAGCACCTGGGTTCTGTTCAGTGTGTATAGCACCTGGGTTCTATTT
>NW_027639510.1:164094-196594 GCF_949606895.1 Notothenia rossii | reverse complement strand
TCCCACAGAGCTACAGTGTAGTCATGACGATGAAAATCACAGGCTCCTCCCACAGAGCTACAGTGTAGTCATGACGATGAAAATCACAGGCTCCTCCCACAGAGCTACAGTGAAGATATGACATGAAGATCAGAGGCTCCTCCCACAGAGCTACAGTGTAGTCATGACAATGAAGATCAGAGGCTCCTCCCACAGAGCTACAGTGTAGATATGACGATGAAGATCAGAGGCTCCTCCCACAGAGCTACATTGTAGTCATGACGATGAAGATCACAGGCTCCTCCCACAGAGTTACACAATAACACAAATACAAGAGCGCAAATAAATAGAATAAAATAGCATATATAGTAGAAATAGTGCAGAATAGTCTATATACAAGTCATTGGAATATTGATATATATAAGTAACATGCTAGCAACGGCCAATCAGAGGCCAGAGATCCCAGTTCCTCCAGTCTTTCACTTCCTGTGTCTTCTGGGAACTCTTTCTTTAAGAACCTTTTATTGTCTTTTTTAGAAACCTTTCCAGGTACTTTATCTTTCCAGAACCTTCTCTGTATCTCAGTGTTTTACTCTCTGTGTGTCTGTGTCCCGTCAGAAAGTGGCGAAAGCGCCGGCGCTGGACCGGCTGACCGACGCGTCGCGGTACACGGGGTCCCACAAGGAACGCTTCGACGGGAGTGGGCGGGGCAAAGGGCGCGAGGGCCGCGAGGAGCTGGTGGAGAACACGGGCTACGTGGGCGCATACAAGAACGCTGGAACCTATACCCAGAAGAAATAACAGCACTTAGTCTGGACCTGAACTCTGACCTCTGTCTGTGTGTGTGTGTGTGTGTGTGTGTGTGTGTGTGTGTGTGTGTGTGTGTGTGTGTGTGTGTGTGTGTGTGTGTGTGTGTGTGTGTGTGTGTGCGTCTTTCTGTCTGTGTGTGTGTGTGTGTTTGTGTGCGTCTGTGTGTGTGTGTGTGTGTCTGTGTGTGTGTGTGTGTGTGTGTGTGTGTGTGTGTGTGTGTCTGTGTGTGTGTGTGTGTGTGTGTGTGTGTGTGTGTGTGTGTGTGTGTGTGTGTGTGTGTGTGTGTGTGTGTGTGTGTGTGTGTGTGTGTGTGTGTGTGTGTGTGTGTGTGTGTGTGTGTGTGTGTGTGTGTGTGTGTGTGTGCTACAGCTTCATTCAGACTGGTCCTGGGAATTGATTGTGTGTTCGAGCGTCACACAGGACGTACAGATATTCAAAAGATAGAATAAGATACAAATATAATCAAAACTAAAGAAATGAACATTAACAACAGATATTTACAAATTAACAATAGAACATACATGTATCACTAGAGCATGTACTAATACACAATATTACAAAAACGGATTAAATGTTAGTACTTTATAATATACAGATTTTCTGGGAGTCTCCTGAACACAGGAAGTGACAAAGGAAGTGACACAGGAAGTGATAATCGGACAGTGCAGATTAAACTCAAACACCCTAGTTTAACGTATTAAAGAGGAACACACACGTTTGTAACATTAGGAACAACCACAGTAAAAAGACAAGTCCCAGCCCATAATGCTCCTGTGACCTTGAGTTGAGTTTGGCCTCGTCTGGATGGAGCGCAGCTTCCTCCCTGATAACTGTTTCTCTATAAACACATCATATGGTGTTTGACATTACTCTGATATTAAACATGTTTCATAAAGTCCAAGCTGAATCTCTTCTTCTTCTTTTTAATAAATATAAATACTGCCGCTTTCTGGAAACGCTTTTGTTGTTTGGAGCTCAAACTGGAAAGTTACTTTATTAAACCAATAAAAGCTGAAATATTAGGTTTTGTCTCGTCTGTTTTCCGCTGCAGGAACTTTTACTCTTAGGGTTAATCTCAAAAATCATACAATTCAGACTTTTTTTTGTACTGCAGTGAAGTGATACTCACAGTACTGTAGTGATACTCACAGTACTGCAGTAATACTCACAGTACTGTAGTGATACTCACAGTACTGCAGTAATACTCACAGTACTGTAGTGATACTCACAGTACTGCAGTGATACTCACAGTACTGTAGTGATACTCACAGTACTGTAGTAATACTCACAGTACTGCAGTAATACTCACAGTACTGCAGTGATACTCACAGTACTGTAGTAATACTCACAGTACTGCAGTAATTCTCACAGTACTGCAGTGATACTCACAGTACTGCAGTAATACTCACAGTACTGCAGTGACACTCACAGTACTGCAGTGATACTCACAGTACTGTAGTAATACTCAGAGTACTGTAGTGATACTCACAGTACTGCAGTGATACTCACAGTACTGTAGTAATACTCACAGTACTGTAGTGATACTCACAGTACTGCAGTGATACTCACAGTAATGTAGTGATACTCACAGTACTGCATTGATACTCACAGTACTGCAGTAATACTCACAGTACTGCAGTAATACTCACAGTACTGCAGTAATACTCACAGTACTGCAGTGATACTCACAGTACTGCAGTAATACTCACAGTACTGGATTGATACTTACAGTACTGCAGTAATACTCACAGTACTGTATTGATACTTACAGTACTGCAGTGATACTCACAGTACTGTATTGATACTCACAGTACTGTATTGATACTTACAGTACTGCAGTAATACTCACAGTACTGTATTAATACTCACAGTACTGCAGTGATACTCACAGTACTGCAGTAATACTCACAGTACTGTATTGATACTTACAGTACTGCAGTGATACTCACAGTACTGCAGTAATACTCACAGTACTGTATTGATACTTACAGTACTGCAGTGATACTCACAGTACTGCAGTAATACTCACAGTACTGTATTGATACTTACAGTACTGCAGTGATACTCACAGTACTGTATTGATACTTACAGTACTGCAGTAATACTCACAGTACTGTATTGATACTTACAGTACTGCAGTAATACTCACAGTACTGTATTGATACTTACAGTACTGCAGTGATACTCACAGTACTGCAGTAATACTCACAGTACTGTATTGATACTCACAGTAATGTATTGATACTCACAGTACTGCAGTGATACTCACAGTACTGCAGTAATACTCACAGTACTGTATTGATACTTACAGTACTGCAGTGATACTCACAGTACTGTATTGATACTTACAGTACTGCAGTAATACTCACAGTACTGCAGTAATACTCACAGTACTGTATTGATACTTACAGTACTGCAGTGATACTCACAGTACTGTATTGATACTCACAGTACTGTATTGATACTCACAGTAATGTATTGATACTCACAGTACTGCAGTGATACTCACAGTACTGCAGCAATACTCACAGTACTGTATTGATACTTACAGTACTGCAGTGATACTCACAGTACTGGATTGATACTTACAGTACTGCAGCAATACTCACAGTACTGCAGTAATACTCACAGTACTGTATTGATACTTACAGTACTGCAGTGATACTCACAGTACTGGATTGATACTTACAGTACTGCAGCAATACTCACAGTACTGCAGTAATACTCACAGTACTGTATTGATACTTACAGTACTGCAGTGATACTCACAGTACTGCAGTAATACTCACAGTACTGTATTGATACTTACAGTACTGCAGTGATACTCACAGTACTGTATTGATACTCACAGTACTGTATTGATACTCACAGTAATGTATTGATACTCACAGTACTGCAGTGATACTCACAGTACTGCAGCAATACTCACAGTACTGTATTGATACTTACAGTACTGCAGTGATACTCACAGTACTGGATTGATACTTACAGTACTGCAGCAATACTCACAGTACTGTATTGATACTTACAGTACTGCAGTGATACTCACAGTACTGGATTGATACTTACAGTACTGCAGTAATACTCACAGTACTGTATTAATACTCACAGTACTGTATTAATACTCACAGTAATGTATTGATACTCACAGTAATGTATTGATACTCACAGTACTGCAGTGATACTCACAGTACTGTATTAATACTCGCAGTAATGTATTGATACTCACAGTAATGTATTGATACTCACAGTACTGCAGTGATACTCACAGTACTGCAGTAATACTCACAGTACTGTATTGATACTTACAGTACTGCAGTGATACTCACAGTACTGTATTGATACTCACAGTACTGCAGTAATACTCACAGTACTGTATTGATACTTACAGTACTGCAGTGATACTCACAGTACTGCAGTGATACTCACAGTACTGTAGTGATACTCACAGTACTGCAGTGATACTCACAGTACTGTATTGATACTTACAGTACTGCAGTGATACTCACAGTACTGCAGTGATACTCACAGTACTGTATTGATACTTACAGTACTGCAGTGATACTCACAGTACTGCAGTACTACTCACAGTACTGTATTGATACTTACAGTACTGCAGTGATACTCACAGTACTGTATTGATACTCACAGTACTGCAGTAATACTCACAGTACTGTATTGATACTCACAGTCCTGTAGTAATACTCACAGTACTGCAGTGATACTCACAGTACTGTATTGATACTCACAGTACTGCAGTAATACTCACAGTACTGTATTGATACTTACAGTACTGCAGTGATACTCACAGTACTGTAGTGATACTCACAGTACTGCAGTGATACTCACAGTACTGTATTGATACTTACAGTACTGCAGTGATACTCACAGTACTGCAGTGATACTCACAGTACTGTATTGATACTTACAGTACTGCAGTGATACTCACAGTACTGCAGTACTACTCACAGTACTGTATTGATACTTACAGTACTGCAGTGATACTCACAGTACTGTATTGATACTCACAGTACTGCAGTGATACTCACAGTACTGTATTGATACTCACAGTCCTGTAGTAATACTCACAGTACTGCAGTGATACTCACAGTACTGTATTGATACTCACAGTACTGCAGTAATACTCACAGTACTGTATTGATACTTACAGTACTGCAGTGATACTCACAGTACTGTATTGATACTCAAAGTCCTGTAGTAATACTCACAGTACTGCAGTGATACTCACAGTACTGTATTGATACTTACAGTACTGTATTGATACTCACAGTACTGCAGTAATACTCACAGTACTGTATTGATACTCACAGTACTGTATTGATACTCACAGTACTGCAGTAATACTCACAGTACTGTATTGATACTCACAGTCCTGTAGTAATACTCACAGTACTGCAGTGATACTCACAGTACTGTATTGATACTCACAGTACTGCAGTAATACTCACAGTACTGCAGTGATACTCACAGTACTGTAGTGATACTCACAGTACTGCAGTGATACTCACAGTACTGCAGTGATACTCACAGTACTGCAGTGATACTCACAGTACTGTATTGATACTTACAGTACTGCAGTGATACTCACAGTACTGCAGTACTACTCACAGTACTGTATTGATACTTACAGTACTGCAGTGATACTCACAGTACTGTATTGATACTCACAGTACTGCAGTGATACTCACAGTACTGTATTGATACTCACAGTCCTGTAGTAATACTCACAGTACTGTATTGATACTCACAGTACTGCAGTGATACTCACAGTACTGTATTGATACTTACAGTGCTGCAGTGATACTCACAGTACTGCAGTGATACTCACAGTACTGTATTGATACTTACAGTACTGCAGTGATACTCACAGTACTGCAGTACTACTCACAGTACTGTATTGATACTTACAGTACTGCAGTGATACTCACAGTACTGTATTGATACTCACAGTACTGCAGTGATACTCACAGTACTGTATTGATACTTACAGTACTGCAGTAATACTCACAGTACTGCAGTGATACTCACAGTACTGTATTGATACTCACAGTACTGCAGTAATACTCACAGTACTGTATTGATACTTACAGTACTGCAGTGATACTCACAGTACTGTATTGATACTCAAAGTCCTGTAGTAATACTCACAGTACTGCAGTGATACTCACAGTACTGTATTGATACTCACAGTACTGCAGTGATACTCACAGTACTGTATTGATACTCAAAGTCCTGTAGTAATACTCACAGTACTGCAGTGATACTCACAGTACTGTATTGATACTTACAGTACTGCAGTGATACTCACAGTACTGCAGTGATACTCACAGTACTGTATTGATACTTACAGTACTGCAGTGATACTCACAGTACTGCAGTGATACTCACAGTACTGTATTGATACTTACAGTACTGCAGTGATACTCACAGTACTGCAGTGATACTCACAGTACTGTATTGATACTCACAGTACTGCATTGATACTCACAGTACTGTATTGATACTCACAGTACTGCAGTGATACTCACAGTACTGCAGTGATACTCACAGTACTGTATTGATACTCACAGTACTGCAGTGATAACCACTGTACTGTATTAATACTTACAGTACTGCAGTGATACTCACAGTACTGCAGTAATACTCACAGTACTGCAGTGATACTCACAGTACTGTATTGATAACCACTGTACTGTATTAATACTTACAGTACTGCAGTGATACTTACAGTACTGCAGTGATACTCACAGTACTGCAGTAATACTCACAGTACTGTATTGATACTCACAGTACTGCAGTGATACTCACAGTACTGCAGTGATACTCACAGTACTGCAGTAATACTCACAGTACTGTATTGATACTCACAGTACTGTATTGATAACCACTGTACTGTATTAATACTTACAGTACTGCAGTGATACTTACAGTACTGCAGTGATACTCACAGTACTGCAGTGATACTCACAGTACTGTATTGATACTCACAGTACTGCAGTGATACTCACAGTACTGCATTGATACTCACAGTACTGTATTGATACTCACAGTACTGCAGTGATAACCACTGTACTGTATTAATACTTACAGTACTGCAGTGATACTCACAGTACTGCAGTAATACTCACAGTACTGCAGTGATACTCACAGTACTGCAGTGATACTCATAGTACTGCAGTAATACTCACAGTACTGCAGTGATACTTACAGTACTGCAGTGATACTCACAGTACTGCAGTAATACTCACAGTACTGCAGTGATACTTACAGTACTGCAGTAATACTCACAGTACTGTATTGATACTCACAGTACTGTATTGATAACCACTGTACTGTATTAATACTTACAGTACTGCAGTGATACTTACAGTACTGCAGTGATACTCACAGTACTGCAGTAATACTCACAGTACTGTATTGATACTCACAGTACTGTATTGATAACCACTGTACTGTATTAATACTTACAGTACTGCAGTGATACTTACAGTACTGCAGTGATACTCACAGTACTGCAGTGATACTCACAGTACTGTATTGATACTCACAGTACTGCAGTGATAACCACTGTACTGTATTAATACTTACAGTACTGCAGTGATACTCACAGTACTGCAGTAATACTCACAGTACTGCAGTGATACTCACAGTACTGCAGTGATACTCATAGTACTGCAGTGATACTCAAAGTACTGCAGTTATACTCACAGTACTGCAGTAATACTCACAGTACTGTAGTGATACTCACAGCACTGCAGTAATACTCACAGTACTGCAGTGATACTCACAGTACTGCAGTGATACTCACAGTACTGCAGTAATACTCACAGTACTGCAGTGATACTCACAGTACTGCAGTAATACTCACAGTACTGCAGTAATACTCACAGTACTGCAGTAATACTCACAGTACTGCAGTAATACTCACAGTACTGCAGTGATACTCACAGTACTGCAGATTCAAGACTGCCTCAAGGACTTAAAAACGTGGAAGACCTTAAACGTTTTGATGTTAAAAACGACCAAAACTGAAGTTATTGTACTTGGCCCAAAGAATCTACGAAACAAATTATCTACAGATATACTAACTATGGATGGCATTAATTTGGCCTCCAGTGAGACTGTAAGGAATCTTGGTGTTATATTTGATCAGGATTTATCCTTTAACGCCCACATAAAATCAATTTCAAGGACCGCCTACTTCCATCTAATAACATCTGTAACATTGCCAAAATCAGGCATATCTTGCCTCAAAACGATGCAGAGAATCTAGTCCATGCATTTGTTACTTCAAGGCTGGATTATTGTAACTCCTTATTATCAGGGTGTACCAAGAAGTCAGTCAAGTCGCTTCAGCTGATTCAAAATGCTGCAGCTCGTGTACTAACCAGAGTTAGGAAAAGGGACCACATTACTCCTGTTCTGGCTGCCTTACACTGGCTCCCTATAGAACACAGGATAGAATTTAAAATTCTTCTTCTCGCCTACAAAGCCCTTAATGGGCAGGCGCCATCTTACCTTAAAGAACTCATTATACCCTATTGTCCTACTAGGGCATTGCGTTCCAAGAATGCAGGGTTGTTGGTTGTTCCTAGAGTCTCTAAAAGTACAATGGGAGCCAGAGCCTTTTCTTATCAAGCTCCACTTTTGTGGAATCAGCTTCCAGTTTGTGTTCGGACGGCAGACACCCTATCCGTTTTTAAGAGTGCGCTTAAGACCTTCCTTTTTGATAAAGCTTATAGTTAGGGCTGATTAGATTCAGCCCCTAGTTTTGCTGATATAGGCTTAGTTTGTCGGGGGACATCTTACTTCTTCCTTCTCTCTGTCTATACCTGTGTACTCTCATGTTCCGATTAACCCAGCTTCCCCAAATGTCTTTCTTTTTGGTGTCTATATACGCCGGGATCCGGAGTCATGGATGATCCTGCGCTCCTGTGTCATGGATCGCGAGTCCTGGATCTTGAGTCGTGGCTGTGGTCCTGGATCATAAGTCCTGGATGGATATCCTCGTGGATTCATCTTCCTATTTTACACACATGCATTTCCAAACATTTGGTCTACCTATGTTGCAAATGTATTATCTTTTCAATTTACACACGGCATCTATTGCACGTCTGTCCGTCCTGGGAGACGGATCCCTCCTCTGTTGCTCTCCCTGAGGTTTCTCCATGTTCCCCTTTAAACTGTGGGTTTTCTCTGGAAGGTTTTTCTTGTACGATGTGAGAGTCTAAGGACAGAGGGTCTAAGGACAGAGGGTCTAAGGACAGAGGGACTAAGGACAGAGGGTCTAAGGACAGAGGGTCTAAGGACAGAGGGTCTGAGGACAGAGGGTCTGAGGACAGAGGGTCTGAGGACAGAGGGTCTAAGGACAGAGGGTCTGAGGACAGAGGGTCTGAGGACAGAGGGTCTAAGGACAGAGGGTCTAAGGTCAGAGGGTCTAAGGTCAGAGGGTCTAAGGACAGAGGGTCTAAGGTCAGAGGGTCTAAGAACAGAGGGTCTAAGGACAGAGGGTCTAAGGACAGAGGGTGTCGTATTGTCATACTGATATTCTGTACAAACTGTGAAGTCCACTGAGACAAATGTAACATTTGTGATATTGAGCTATATAAATAAACATTGATTGATTGGTTGATTGATTGATTGATTGATTGATTTATTGATTGATTGATTGATTGATGCTGATTCTAAAAACACATCTGAAGTACCTTGTAGAATGTCTCTCTGAGTAAAGAAGAGTGATATCCATAATGTGATCATTGTCAGGTAGACCAGCAGCAGTCTGATTGTAACCTAGGATCACGTCATCATCATTAATACATACAGGGCGTGTCAGAACTGGTCTGACAGTCAAGTCACCTGGCTGGGTGTTGGCTGCGTCTGGCACAGTCACAGTCTGCAGTCACCAGAATGAGCTGAACACTCAGCCAAGCGTCTCAGGAGACACAGGTCCATTGAAGGGGTTCATCCTGACACCATCCAGCCTCAGAACAACACTTCGTCTCTGTGATGACAGCCAGAGCCAACTGATTACAGCTGTTTGTTTGTATCAGGATGCAGCAGCAGAGACCTGGACCTGGACCTGGACCTGGACCTGGACCTGGACCCAGCTGTGTGTCCATGAAGAGTGACCAGTCTATAGATCGCTTTGATGAGTTTAAATGTGGACCAGCAGCTGATGGAAGGTAAGAGTTTAAACCTAAGGTGATTGTGCTGTTCTGTTAAATGTTGTTTGTTTTTCGTGTATTGGCTCTTGATATTTGTCTATGTTATTTTGTATTCATTTATTTAAATTGTCCAAACAATAACCAAAGGTTGTCCAATCATCCCCAAAACGGAGATACTACATTTTTAATCTTTAATTACTTAATGTATTTATTTAACAGGGACAGTGCACATTGATTAACATTTCTGTAAATGTGCCAGAGTTAGCCAAGAGGCTGCTTTCAGCTGTAGTCCCTGGACAGATGTTGAAAGTCATCCTAAAAAAAAATGGCACTTGAAATGACAGGTAAATACAATCAGTAAAACATTATTCAACATAGATGCTTATATTATGATAAAAGCATGTATAAAAACATCAAAACATCAAAACGTATTCCCAAAGCAGACGGAGAGCAACAGGTCAAGGCGCATGTGCAGACAGAGCGTTGTGAAGTGCACATTGTGTCAGTGTTGACAGAGCTGACTTTCCACGAACGTGTTTTGAAGTTAGATGTGAATGAAGTGCAGGTGTTTTGTTCTCTAATCTTTACTGGGATTGAGTTCCACTGTGCAGCTTTCAAAGAAAAAGCAGATGGACTGAATGAGCTCTTCCTTAATGGAACAACGCAGTCTCCTCTGGGTGCAGCTCTTGTTGACCTACAGGTGTGCGCATGGTGATGACATGTCTGAGCAGAGGTAAGGAAGTGTATTAGTTTGTGCATGAGGCAAGTGCATATCTCATTACATTTCCCAGCTCAACAAGTTACATGTTGTGAGTATTGGGCAATGATGAGAAGGAACTGATTTCTTATCTACTATTTGAAGTGTTTGTTTGTATCATGATTCCAGGGGTTTAAGAGTGTTGTACAGCATGTGAGCAGGTTGCTAAGCAGTAGGTGATGTGAGAGAGAACCAGAGAGTGCATGTGAGCAGGTTGCTAAGCAGTAGGTGATGTGAGAGAGAACCAGAGAGTGCATGTGAGCAGGTTGCTAAGCAGTAGGTGATGTGAGAGAGAACCAGAGAGTGCATGTGAGCAGGTTGCTAAGCAGTAGGTGATGTGAGAGAGAACCAGAGAGTGCATGTGAGCAGGTTGCTAAGCAGTAGGTGATGTGAGAGAGAACCAGAGAGTGCATGTGAGCAGGTTGCTAAGCAGTAGGTGATGAGAGAGAGAACCAGAGAGTGCATGTGAGCAGGTTGCTAAGCAGTAGGTGATGTGAGAGAGAACCAGAGAGTGCATATGAGCAGGTTGCTAAGCAGTAGGTGATGAGAGAGAGAACCAGAGAGTGCATGTGAGCAGGTTGCTAAGCAGTAGGTGAAGTGAGAGAGAAACAGAGAGTGCATGTGAGCAGGTTGCTAAGCAGTAGGTGAAGTGAGAGAGAAACAGAGAGTGCATGTGAGCAGGTTGCTAAGCAGTAGGTGAAGTGAGAGAGAAACAGAGAGTGCATGTGAGCAGGTTGCTAAGCAGTAGGTGATGTGAGAGAGAACCAGAGAGTGCATGTGAGCAGGTTGCTAAGCAGTAGGTGATGTGAGAGAGAACCACAGAGTGCATGTGAGCAGGTTGCTAAGCAGTAGATGATGAGAGAGAGAACCAGAGAGTGCATGTGAGCAGGTTGCTAAGCAGTAGGTGATGTGAGAGAGAACCAGAGAGTGCATGTGAGCAGGTTGCTAAGCAGTAGGTGATGTGAGAGAGAACCAGAGAGTGCATATGAGCAGGTTGCTAAGCAGTAGGTGATGTGAGAGAGAACCAGAGAGTGCATATGAGCAGGTTGCTAAGCAGTAGGTGATGTGAGAGAGAACCAGAGAGTGCATGTGAGCAGGTTGCTAAGCAGTAGGTGATGTGAGAGAGAACCAGAGAGTGCATGTGAGCAGGTTGCTAAGCATTAGGTGATTTGAGAGAGAACCAGAGAGTGCATGTGAGCAGGTTGCTAAGCAGTAGGTGATGTGAGAGAGAACCAGAGAGTGCATGTGAGCAGGTTGCTAAGCAGTAGGTGATGTGAGAGAGAACCAGAGAGTCCATGTGAGCAGGTTGCTAAGCAGTAGGTGATGTGAGAGAGAACCAGAGAGTGCATGTGAGCAGGTTGCTAAGCAGTAGGTGATGTGAGAGAGAACCAGAGAGTGCATGTGAGCAGGTTGCTAAGCAGTAGGTGATGTGAGAGAGAACCAGAGAGTGCATGTGAGCAGGCTGCTAAGCAGTAGGTGATTTGAGAGAGAACCAGAGAGTGCATGTGAGCAGGTTGCTAAGCAGTAGGTGATGTGAGAGAGAACCAGAGAGTGCATTTGAGCAGGTTGCTAAGCAGTAGGTGATGTGAGAGAGAACCAGAGAGTGCATGTGAGCAGGTTGCTAAGCAGTAGGTGATGTGAGAGAGAACCAGAGAGTGCATGTGAGCAGGTTGCTAAGCAGTAGGTGATGTGAGAGAGAACCAGAGAGTGCATGTGAGCAGGTTGCTAAGCAGTATGTGATGAGAGAGAGAACCACAGAGTGCATGTGAGCAGGTTGCTAAGCAGTAGGTGATGTGAGAGAGAACCAGAGAGTGCATGTGAGCAGGTTGCTAACCAGTAGGTGATGTGAGAGAGAACCAGAGAGTGCATGTGAGCAGGTTGCTAACCAGTAGGTGATGTGAGAGAGAACCAGAGAGTGCATGTGAGCAGGTTGCTAAGCAGTAGGTGATGTGAGAGAGAACCAGAGAGTGCATGTGAGCAGGTTGCTAAGCAGTAGGTGATGTGAGAGAGAACCAGAGAGTGCATGTGAGCAGGTTGCTAAGCATTAGGTGATTTGAGAGAGAACCAGAGAGTGCATGTGAGCAGGTTGCTAAGCAGTAGGTGATGTGAGAGAGAACCAGAGAGTGCATGTGAGCAGGTTGCTAAGCAGTAGGTGATGTGAGAGAGAACCAGAGAGTCCATGTGAGCAGGTTGCTAAGCAGTAGGTGATTTGAGAGAGAACCAGAGAGTGCATGTGAGCAGGTTGCTAAGCAGTAGGTGATGTGAGAGAGAACCAGAGAGTGCATGTGAGCAGGTTGCTAAGCAGTAGGTGATGTGAGAGAGAACCAGAGAGTCCATGTGAGCAGGTTGCTAAGCAGTATGTGATGAGAGAGAGAACCAGAGAGTGCATGTGAGCAGGTTGCTAAGCATTAGGTGATGTGAGAGAGAACCAGAGAGTGCATGTGAGCAGGTTGCTAAGCAGTAGGTGATGTGAGAGAGAACCAGAGAGTGCATGTGAGCAGGTTGCTAAGCAGTATGTGATGTGAGAGAGAACCAGAGAGTGCATGTGAGCAGGTTGCTCAGCAGTAGGTGATTTGAGAGAGAACCAGAGAGTGCATGTGAGCAGGTTGCTAAGCAGTAGGTGATGTGAGAGAGAACCAGAGAGTGCATGTGAGCAGGTTGCTAACCAGTAGGTGATGTGAGAGAGAACCAGAGAGTGCATGTGAGCAGGTTGCTCAGCAGTAGGTGATGTGAGAGAGAACCAGAGAGTGCATTTGAGCAGGTTGCTAAGCAGTAGGTGATGTGAGAGAGAACCAGAGAGTGCATTTGAGCAGGTTGCTAAGCAGTAGGTGATGTGAGAGAGAACCAGAGAGTGCATGTGAGCAGGTTGCTCAGCAGTAGGTGATGTGAGAGAGAACCAGAGAGTGCATTTGAGCAGGTTGCTAAGCAGTAGGTGATGTGAGAGAGAACCAGAGAGTGCATTTGAGCAGGTTGCTAAGCAGTAGGTGATGTGAGAGAGAACCAGAGAGTGCATGTGAGCAGGTTGTTAAGCAGTAGGTGATGTGAGAGAGAACCAGAGAGTGCATGTACATCAGAGCCGCCTCTGTTGACATGCACTCTCTGGTAAACCTCACATTTGACTGACTGACTTTGACCCTGCTGCAGACCTTTTTCACCTGAGCCTTAAAATTGAGTCTTGGATCAATGAAGACCCCCAGGCATTTGTACTGTGAGACCACCTGTAGCCTCTCCCCGGACACAAACACATCCGGCTCAACGCAGGAGGACTTGGTTTTGGTGAAGAACATACATACAGTTTTACTGACATTGAGTTGCAGACAGCATTGCTCCAACCAAGCAGTGACATGAACCATCTGGTTCGTCAGTTCATTAGCCACTTGTTTCAGTGGGTTGGATGCATGCAACAGTCCAAATATCAGGGATATGAGCCTGTACATTTCAAATGCCCCAGACATGGGCGGCGCCAGGATGTGTTTGCTGCAGTAGCTTAGCAGTTGCTATGACAGCACGGCGTTGCTAGTTAATTTTCTAAATAAATTAACAAACAATTCCAGTGGGCCAAGCACGAGGCTGTTCATATTGTAGCGTTCATCGCTATTCAAGATCACAGATCACGAGCCTTCAATGTCCAAAACGTTCTCTTTATTTTCCGGTATTGACGACCACAGCCACGCCTTACCGAACCAATCAATAGTATAACACTCATTATGACTTTTCCCCACACTCGAACACAACTCCTACCGTCTAGTACTCCCTCCACACACACACCGTAAACGCACACACACACCTGGAAGGGGCGGTCTCTGCCTATGTAACAGATGTAAATATGGAGTGGGGTTTATTTAATTTAAATGTGTGTAATCACTCAAATTCTGTGTTTTATATTATTTTATTCTGTGTTCTCCATTTTATTGAATCTCAAATACCTGGCAAGGTCGGAGATCAGTGGGCGGAACCTCTGAAGTGTGGTCGCTGTGCTCAGGAGTCTTTTTGCTGTATATTATGTCCCTCATGTGTCCTCTGCCCTTTTCCTGAAATGTTCCACGTGAGAGGAGTCATTGTGAGGAATGGATGTAAAACTGATCGTTTTATCTTTTGTCAGTCAATAAACAGAGATCGTCTCAACTTTACGCTGGCTCGGGTCTCGTCCATTATTAACACAACGCAGAGACCGCGTAACCACACCGGTTACACTTAACTCCCACCAACAACATTTTCTAAATAACTTTACAAATGTACTAAACTGTGCACATCATCATAACTGAAATAACTATTAACTTGGACACGCTACAATATTATCCTTAATATTTACATTAAAACATTCCTTTGACACTTAAAACATTACTTTGCAAGGTAAGCACAACCAACATAAGTTTGGAAAAGCAGAATGTGAACACTGCGTCTGTGCTCCGACAATATGTTTGGATTACATCACATGGAAGTCGCTTTTATCCAAAGAGACTTCCATACTCAGTACTGTGATCAATCCCCTCAGGAGCACTTTGGGGTGAAGTGTCTCAGGGACACAACCACATGCTGACTGCAGAGGGGTTTGAACCTGTGCTCCCCTGATCCCAACACCAACGCACTATGCACTGCGCCAAAGCTGGGGAACACTAGTCTTGCAAGGGGGCGAAGAAAGGAGAAGAAGAGGGAAGAAGGGGGAAGAAGAAAAAAGAGGGAGAAAGAGGAAAAAGAGGGAAAAACCCGATTCTCTTGCTCCCTGTTTCCCTTCTGTAGCATGTCAAAGTCTTTGTATACAGAAGTACTTTAATAAAGACCAACTTGTGTTATGCAGTTAACTCTTAACACATTTCTAATAAATATTAAGTCAAACGTATTTACTTCTTTCAAGTTTATTACATACAATTATTATTCTTTTCTTTATCAGGGATAGTTGTGAAGTACCCAGTATGGACCTGCTCATGGTTTGTGTGCTGTGGATAAATACTGAAATGTAACCAGTACATTTAATATGAACTCAGAAGGTATTGGCGTTATAATGTATTTCTTTTAACAAACAAAGAGAAAACCTATAGAAATTCTAAACATAGCACTCCACTCAATTATTGGACACAAAGTAGTTCAACTTAATGAAATGTAAAACAACCCATAAAAGTAAGAAAGGTGCAGTATAACAAAATAACACTCTAAATGAGTTTTAACATCAAATAAACATTATCATAAACTTAATCAAATATATACATATCATATATACAAATAAATATCAAACTACACACCGAACTATATACATAAATAAGTGTCCAGTGTCCATGCCTCTGGTGGGGGGGGGGGGGGGGGATATACATTTTGTTATGTCCTCCAACCATTGCTCCTTTGGCCCAATGTAGTTCACTACTCCCTGTACTGGCAGTGTCCAGTGTCCGCTGTCCCAAACCTCCCACACCTCCACACGGGTTGGGCAGTACTTTGTGGGTCGGTGTTTGGCTGTATGGAGCAGGAGCAGGACTAGGAGCAAGACTAGGAGCAGGAGCAGGACTAGGAGCAGGAGCAGGACTAGGAGCAGGAGCAGGACTAGGAGCAGGACTAGGAGCAGGACTAGGAGCAGGACTAGGAGCAGGACTAGGAGCAGGAGCAGGACTAGGAGCAGGACTAGGAGCAGGACTAGGAGCAGGACTAGGAGCAGGACTAGGAGCAGGACTAGGAGCAGGAGCAGGACTAGGAGCAGGAGCAGGACTAGGAGCAGGACTAGGAGCAGAGAGAGGCTGGCATTCAGAGCCTGTGGAGCAGCGACCAGGACAGGAACCTGTGAGCTCACTGGAGCAAATATCATGGAGCCCAAAGGTGGAGCAGGGAAGAGCTGCATCTCCACCTGAGGACCTGAGGGTGGAGCAGGGAAGAGCTGCATCTCCACCTGAGGACCTGAGGGTGGAGCAGGGAAGAGCTGCATCTCCATCTGAGGACCTGAGGGTGGAGCAGGGAAGAGCTGCAACACCACCTGAGGACCTGAGGGTGGAGCAGGGAAGAGCTGCATCTCCACCTGAGGGCCTGAGGGTGGAGCAGGGAACAGCTGCATCTCCACCTGAGGACCTGAGGGTGGAGCAGGGAAGAGCTGCAACACCACCTGAGGACCTGAGGGTGGAGCAGGGAAGAGCTGCATCTCCATCTGAGGACCTGAGGGTGGAGCAGGGAAGAGCTGCATCTCCATCTGAGGACCTGAGGGTGGAGCAGGGAAGAGCTGCATCTCCACCTGAGGGCCTGAGGGTGGAGCAGGGAAGAGCTGCATCTCCATCTGAGGACCTGAGGGTGGAGCAGGGAAGAGCTGCAACACCACCTGAGGACCTGAGGGTGGAGCAGGGAAGAGCTGCATCTCCATCTGAGGACCTGAGGGTGGAGCAGGGAAGAGCTGCACCACCACCTGAGGGCCTGAGGGTGGAGCAGGGAACAGCTGCAACACCACCTGAGGGCCTGAGGGTGGAGCAGGGAAGAGCTGCAACACCACCTGAGGGCCTGAGGGTGGAGCAGGGAAGAGCTGCATCTCCACCTGAGGACCTGAGGGTGGAGCAGGGAACAGCTGCACCACCACCTGAGGGCCTGAGGGTGGAGCAGGGAACAGCTGCAACACCACCTGAGGACTTGAGGGTGGAGCAGGGAAGAGCTGCAACACCACCTGAGGACCTGAGGGTGAAGCAGGGAAGAGCTGCAACACCACCTGAGGACCTGAGGGTGGAGCAGGGAAGAGCTACATCTCCACCTGAGGACCTGAGGGTGGAGCAGGGAAGAGCTGCACCACCACCTGAGGACCTGAGGGTGGAGCAGGGAAGAGCTGCATCTCCACCTGAGGACCTGAGGGTGGAGCAGGGAAGAGCTGCATCTCCACCTGAGGACCTGAGGGTGGAGCAGGGAAGAGCTGCATCTCCACCTGAGGACCTGAGGGTGAAGCAGGGAAGAGCTGCAACACCACCTGAGGGCCTGAGGGTGGAGCAGGGAAGAGCTACATCTCCACCTGAGGACCAGAGGGTGGATCAGGGAAGAGCTGCATCTCCACCTGAGGACCTGAGGGTGGAGCAGGGAAGAGCTGCAACACCACCTGAGGACCTGAGGGTGGAGCAGGGAACAGCTGCAACACCACCTGAGGACCTGAGGGTGGAGCAGGGAAGAGCTGCATCTCCACCTGAGGGCCAGAGGGTGGAGCAGGGAAGAGCTGCAACACCACCTGAGGACCTGAGGGTGGAGCAGGGAAGAGCTGCAACACCACCTGAGGACCTGAGGGTGGAGCAGGGAAGAGCTGCATCTCCATCTGAGGACCTGAGGGTGGATCAGGGAAGAGCTGCATCTCCATCTGAGGACCTGAGGGTGGAGCAGGGAAGAGCTGCAACACCACCTGAGGGCCTGAGGGTGGAGCAGGGAAGAGCTGCAACACCACCTGAGGGCCTGAGGGTGGAGCAGGGAAGAGCTGCATCTCCATCTGAGGGCCTGAGGGTGGAGCAGGGAACAGCTGCATCTCCATCTGAGGACCTGAGGGTGGAGCAGGAAAGAGCTGCTCCACCTTGCTTTGATGCTTTGTGATCTGGAATGTGATAACAGTGAAGTTGAGGCATTTATTAGAAATGATCTATAGCAGGTAATGTTTCCAGATTTATAACCAAACACATTTATAATAAAAATTAGTTTTTAATGTTATTGTTTATAAGAGAGTTTAACAAACATGGAAATCAAATACACAGTCACGTTATATTTGACCTTTTTGGTTGAGTTCATCTTTAAGATGGAACCAAATGTGGAGGTGATGCTGGCCTTGATATGGTCCATGTGGGAGAGGATATCCCTGCCGTACATGGACAGCACCCAAAGACTGCTTGGGAGGAGGCTGGGCTCTGGGGGCTCCTGGCAGACCACAGGGAGGAGGCTGGGCTCTGGGGGCTCTGGGGGCTCCTGGCAGACCACAGGGAGGAGGCAGGGCTCTGGGGGCTCTGGGGGCTCTGGGGGCTCTGGGGGCTCCTGGCAGACCACAGGGAGGAGGCTGGGCTCTGGGGGCTCTGGGGGCTCTGGGGGCTCTGGGGGCTCTGGGGGCTCCTGGCAGACCACAGGGAGGAGGCTGGGCTCTGGGGGCTCTGGGGGCTCTGGGGGCTCTGGGGGCTCCTGGCAGACCACAGGGAGGAGGCTGGGCTCTGGGGGCTCCTGGCAGACCACAGGGAGGAGGCTGGGCTCTGGGGGCTCTGGGGGCTCCTGGCAGACCACAGGGAGGAGGCTGGGCTCTGGGGGCTCCTGGCAGACCACAGGGAGGAGGCTGGGCTCTGGGGGCTCTGGGGGCTCTGGGGGCTCCTGGCAGACCACAGGGAGGAGGCTGGGCTCTGGGGGCTCTGGGGGCTCTGGGGGCTCTGGGGGCTCTGGGGGCTCCTGGCAGACCAAAGGGAGGAGGCTGGGCTCTGGGGGCTCTGGGGGCTCTGGGGGCTCTGGGGGCTCTGGGGGCTCCTGGCAGACCACAGGGAGGAGGCTGGGCTCTGGGGGCTCCTGGCAGACCACAGGGAGGAGCTGGGCTCTGGGGGTAACTACTGGGGGTGTGATATATGCATGAGGCATTTCTTAATCTGAACCTATCATCATTATGTTTTAGTCTGGAGTGAGTCACTCAGTATAAATCCTTTGATTGATAATATTTGCAGCAGTAAATTGTAAATGTTCAGTAATATAATAATCATAATAATAAGTAATAGGTACATATGTTTCTATACTTTACCTTCTGACAGAGCTCACGTCACTTCCGTTTCCTTGGAGCGGTTTTATCCCTCCTGAAGGCCAAAGCCCGTCCATTCCGCATCTCCCATTTCTTTATGGCTTATAGGTTTAGTGATCATCTAAACTTGAAGTAAAATAACAAGTGTTCGAGAGAACTACACTGCAAAGCGAACGACACTGATACCATGTTAACCATTATGTATACAGGTTATCTACACATATAATCATGTATAAACACACATCATGTTCATAAACGGTGAAGTTATCCTTTTAACCATAAATGATTGATGTATGTATATTGAATTACAATTAATGTAATGTTATATACCAGGGGTGTCAAACTCAAGGCCCGGGGGCAAAATCCGGCCCGCGACTTCATTTAATGCGGCCCCTCAAGAGCTTGCAAAGAATATAATATGTTTATTATACGGTTACATGCCGATTTACAGAAGCACGTTGCCCATAAACTACATGTCCCACAATGCATCTCAATTGGACTTTTTTCTCAGAATTTGCCTTTTTTTCTCAGAACAAGTTTTTTTCTCAGAATTTGACTTATTTTCTTCAAAATATTCATTTTTTCTCAGAATTTGATTTTTTTTTTAAATAATTTTGTAACATTCTCAGTGAAGAGACTTGCAATGATTTGCCCTAGACTTCTGCTTTCAGACGTAGTTAATTAGGAAGTTATTACCCTATCCGATAATAATCCAATGCAGAGGTAATAACATTATTTTATTTATATGAAATATTGATATATGTACTTTGATATATAGTCTTAAAGTTACAACCGGCACTTTGAGTGCAACCATAATGCTGATGTGGCCCGCGAAGAAATTGAGTTTGACCCCCCTGTTATATACAGTATATAGCTATCTTGAATATATATTCAACAATATACTGTATCCTTCCTGGAGCATATAACATACTTTATCATATCATAGTGAGCAACGATCCCTTATCTCACATAAAGATATTTATATCATATAATATATTATATACTTTAGGTGTCTATATGAACAAATAAACTGATAAACATAAACTCATGAAACGCCACCAGTAACCAAGAGGCATCTTAACCAAATCTGTAAAGTAACTAAAGGTAAGCTATTAAACACATGTAGTGGAGTAAAAGTACTCCATGTACCTCTGAATTGTAGTGGAGTAAAAGTACACAGTAGAAACATATGGAAACACTCAAGTGAAGTACAAATATCTCAAAATTCTACTAAGTATAGTACTTGAGTAAATGTTCTTAGTTACTTCCCACCTCTGTGTATACAATATATATGCTGTATGACTTCTGTACCACTGCTCACAGAAGTGTAGTTACTAATTACAACATGCCCATTCATACAAGAGTCGTTTAACAATGTATTTAAATTACTGTTGTCAATCGGATGTATAACACATGGCTGTTGACATTGATTAATATAATAACGTGTATTTAACCTAGACACGATAGCATTAGCAATGCTGGCTTGCTAACTTTATGCAGACTGAAGTTGCCGACTGTATACAGTAATGTAAAAGTTGAGGCCAAAACGACGGTTGTAAAAATAAGTTTTATGTAAACGGGAAAATAGAAACATGTGTTGTTGTTACTTACTCTGAATACCACTGATACGCCACTGTCAACCAAAGCGTGAGGGGGGCGGGTTCGGGGAGAAGCCGTGCAGTGAGTAGCTCTGTCCATTGTGATGCCGTGACGTGATTGGCTCCGTCCATTGTGAACTCGCGTCGTTATTGGTTTAAGTCCAATCTCACAATGGACAGCGAGTATCATGATTGGGTGATAGATTGGAGCTTGACAGACGGTCCTGCGCCACACGCCGTATTGTATAATACCATTACACCCTGTGCGTACAAGTACACAACTTTCAACTGTGGCATTTAACCTCATCACCACACCGCAAACAGACACACGCACACACACACACACACACACACACACACACACACACACACACACACGCACACGCACACGGACACGCACGCACGCACGCACGCACGCACGCACACACACACACACACACACACACACACACATACGCACACACACACGCACACACATGCGCCCGCACGCACGCACGCACACACACACACACACACACACACACACACGTACACACGCACACGCACACGCACACACACACACACACACACACACACACACACACACACACACACACACACACACACAGACACACACACACACACACACACACACACACACACACACACACACACACACACACACACACACACAGGGACCGGCTCCCTTGGAGATCGCGGTCGTTTACGCTGACTTGTGAGAAATCTTTCCATTTTCGATCTTTGTTGACATACTGAGAATTATAACAACATTAGCCAAGTAACAGTTTGCGCTTTAACTTACAACGAACCCTGATAGATCTCGCGAGAATGTGTATAAATATATATAGATACATTTTCATAACAAAACAATGGGGTTGCTAAGCTGTTGCTAGCCCCTGACCCCAGATCGTGCAGTTAAGTATTTGAAGTGTACAGTACACTGTTACTTGCCCGAGTCTGTATCTCTGGGGTGAAAGGTCGCGGACAAAAGGAGTGTGTTCAGCAAACCTGAATTAGGTCTGAGGCCACTCACCCGAGTCTGTCCGACCACCCGTTCCAGAGTGAGTTAGAGGCGAACATGTTGTCGAAAAAGTAATATAATGATGTGCTTTAAATGCATTCCTAGTAGGGATGTAACCATAGACCGAATATCGCGGTAAACAAACGGCTCAATACCGTCGTGAGACTGACAAAATCTACCGCGATATTACATGGTTCATTCCTCACCTTATTGGAAAAGACTGTACTGTTTTTGTTTGAACAGCAGAGGGCGCCATAATATCAGTTAAGAAGACAGACTCCCATCATCCTTTGTGTGCAAGAAGATGGAGAACGAAGTTGTAGACGAATGTGTTGACCAACAACTAAATAAAGAATGTGAAATTGAGGATGCTCCATTGAGTTTTAAAGCTGATGTGTGGCAGCATTTCGGTTTTCCCGTTTCAATAAATGACAATGGTGAAAAGCAACCTGACAAACGCAAAACTATTTGCAAATCCTGCCGGTCAACTACAATTCGGGAAATACATCGAACATGAGAAGTCATTTGGCAAATCGCCACCCAGAAAAGCTCCGACCACAACAACCTAATGTGAGTAAAAAGCGTAAGCCGGGCCAACTGACTCTGAAAGAAGTATTTGGAGCCCCACTTCCCCCTAACAGTCCAAGAGCTGAGGAAATAACAAGATGCTTCGGTGAGTACATGGACAAAGATTCAAGGCCGTTTTCTGTGGTCGACAACGTTGGATTTAGGGTTCAGTTCAGTTAGGGTTAGTTAACACGCTGGAGCCCAAGTATGCCATCCCATCACGGCCCTACTTTAGTCGAACAGTGTTACCAGCTCTGTACAAAGAGAAAAAGGCTAAATTGACACAGAGCCTCAAAGAAGCAGAGGGCACCTCAATAACCACCCCAAAGAAGCAGAGGGCACCTCAATAACCACCTCAAAGAATCAGAGGGCACCTCAATAACCACCCCAAAGAAGCAGAGGGCACCTCAATAACCACCCCAAAGAAGCAGAGGGCACCTCAATAACCACCCCAAAGAAGCAGAGGGCATCTCAATAACCACCCCAAAGAATCAGAGGGCACCTCAATAACCACCTCAAAGAAGCAGAGGGCATCTCAATAACCACCTCAAAGAAGCAGAGGGCACCTCAATAACCACCTCAAAGAAGCAGAGGGCACCTCAATAACCACCTCAAAGAAGCAGAGGGCACCTCAATAACCACCTCAAAGAAGCAGAGGGCATCTCAATAACCACCTCAAAGAATCAGAGGGCATCTCAATAACCACCCCAAAGAATCAGAGGGCACCTCAATAACCACCTCAAAGAAGCAGAGGGCATCTCAATAACCACCTCAAAGAAGCAGAGGGCACCTCAATAACCACCTCAAAGAAGCAGAGGGCACCTCAATAACCACCTCAAAGAAGCAGAGGGCATCTCAATAACCACCTCAAAGAAGCAGAGGGCATCTCAATAACCACCTCAGAGAAGCAGAGGGCATCTCAATAACCACAGATGGTTGCTTCACGAGCTACGCAGAGCCATAGCACAGTCACAGCTCATGTTATGACCAGCGAGTGGGAATGAAATGACACGGCCTCTTTTCACATCACACACTGGACATAGCTGAGGTGTTCACATCTGCTGTTTTGGAGTGGGGGCTCAACATGACGAGCAACAACAATCAAGGCATTGCTGTCGTAACAGACAACGCACGGAATATGGATGTAGCGGTGAGAGAGGCTGGACTTTCCCCACACATAAAGTGTTTTGCACACGCTTTAAACCTCGCGTCAAAAGCGGGTTTGAACCTAAACCGGGCCGTCTGCTTGAGTGAGGCCTGTAGCTGCACTTTTTCACCTCAGTTCAACTGCAACAGCTGTGCTGGCCACCAGACAGGGAATGTTAAACCTGCCAGCGCATAAACTGATCATGGATGTGTTCACAAGATGGAACAGTTCACTTGACATGCTTGAGCGCTACCTGGAGCAACAACAAGCAACCGCTGCAATGGTGCTGAGTGCTGACTTCAGGCGCAACGCACGCCAGATAAACCCTCTGGAACCAGCCAGATAGACCCTCTGGAACCAGCCAGATAGACCCTCTGGAACCAGCCAGATAGACCCTCTTAAACCAGCCAGATAGACCCTCTGAAACCAGCCAGATAGACCCTCTGGAACCAGCCAGATAGACCCTCTGGAACCAGCCAGATAGACCCTCTTAAACCAGCCAGATAGACCCTCTGAAACCAGCCAGATAGACCCTCTGAAACCAGCCAGATAGACCCTCTTAAACCAGCCAGATAGACCCTCTGAAACCAGCCAGATAGACCCTCTGGAACCAGCCAGATAGACCCTCTGGAACCAGCCAGATAGACCCTCTGGAACCAGCCAGATAGACCCTCTGGAACCAGCCAGATAGACCCTCTGGAACCAGCCAGATAGACACTCTGGAACCAGCCAGATAGACCCTCTGGAACCAGCCAGATAGACACTCTGGAACCAGCCAGATAGACCCTCTGGAACCAGCCAGATAGACCCTCTGGAACCAGCCAGATAGACCCTCTGGAACCAGCCAGATAGACCTTCTGGAACCAGCCAGATAGACCCTCTGGAACCAGCCAGATAGACCCTCTGGAACCAGCCAGATAGACCTTCTGGAACCAGCCAGATAGACCCTCTGGAACCAGCCAGATAGACCCTCTGGAACCAGCCAGATAGACCCCATGGGACCAGCCAGATAGACCCTCTGGAACCAGCTGACATCCCGGACGCCGAGGACATGGTTCGGCTTCTCTCACCGCTGAAAGAAGCAACCACCGTGCTGTGCGATGAGTCTCAACCTACAGTCTCTCTCATTGTGCCCTTCAAGCACATGATGCGATGAGGACTCCTCCACCATCGCCCAAATGAAGAGAGCCACACTGAAGGACTTCACAGACAGATACCAAGGGGAGCAAAACAAGTTTCTGCAAGAGAGCACTGCGTTGGACCCCCGGTTCTGGAGCTTGCAGCAGCTAAACGACAGTCAAAGGCAGGACGTCTTCGACAGGCTGAAGTTGAAAGCCACACAGATGCAGAACCAGGTACATATTTAAATACTCTTTGTGTACTGTCTGTGTAAGTTGTTCAGATAAAGTATAAGTTGTGTGTATGTATCTGTTGTTTTTGTGAAAAGAAAGATAAGACATTTAGGACGTGTTTTTTCTACCTCTGCTTGCTTGCACAGAACCCTAGTGAAACAGAAGGGGAGAGAGCAGCACATGACGCTGATAAGGAACAATGTCCTCCTTCCAAAAAGACAGCACTCGAAGATCTCCTTGGGGAGTCTTTCAGTAAAGAAGTGCCATGCGCACAGCACGTGCTGGTATGGAGGCTGAAATGGACTTGTACCACAAAGCGACCTCTATCTTCTCTCTGACTGTCCTCTCAAGTGGTGGAGAGACAGTGCAGCGCTTTACCCACTGCTGTCCCCCATGGCCAAAGCATATCTCTCTGTCCCAGCCACATCAGCACCAAGGGAGAG
The DNA here is from genome assembly GCF_949606895.1 of Notothenia rossii. Taxonomy (NCBI): domain Eukaryota; kingdom Metazoa; phylum Chordata; class Actinopteri; order Perciformes; family Nototheniidae; genus Notothenia; species Notothenia rossii. Next base: position 171,037 of record NW_027639510.1, on the reverse strand, counting down.
AGTGTTTTCCACAGCAGGGGATATTGTAAACGCCCAAAGATCCCAGCTTCTACCTGGAAATGTGGACATGCTCATATTCCTGAGAAGTGAGAGTGAGTTAGTGAGTTTGAGTTGAGTTACTTGAAATGTATTTTTATTCTATTGCAGGGTCTGATTATTGAATTTCCTTGTTTATTTGAACAAAGAAAATGCCTACTTTGTTAGTATGTAAAAAAACACTGGTTTGTTGTTGTTCCAGTCTGTCACGGTCACTTTGTTTTTGACATGTTAAATGTACTAATATACTAAAATGCTATACAAATCAGGTTAAATACCGTACCGTGGACTTGTTATCGCGATATTATCGTACCGTGAGTATTTGATACCGTCACATCCCTAGTTCCTAGTATCCAGGAACACTATGTCCACATTCATGTTTTCTGATATCAATCCGTTTGGTTGTCCTGGGAGAACCTTCTCCAGCTCTTTAAGGAGCAGATTATTATTAGTTAGTATTTACCTGTTCTTAAACTTTGTTTCCTCCACAGAGTTCACCTGGAGAGCTCAGAGGATCCCAGTGATAACCTCGACCTGGACTCCATATTTATGGTGTGTACATCACACTTTAGGCTACATTAACTAGCATCCAGGTGCATCCAAGCTGTTGCGTGGGTGGGCCTGTATCGATCTCTGACTCTTAATCACACCGACTTATTGACCAGAGCAATGCAAGTGTACTGCCAGGCTCTGATCCTGCTGGATCAGCAAGGTCCATCACTAACATCTGGCCCACCAGGTTCGATCACCTGCCGTCTTAAGGTGGGCAATTGATGAAATCAGTGTAATTGATTCCCTAATGGGGTCTGGCCCTCCCTAAGAGGGAGTGTGGCAATCCTGCAATCTTACCTTAAATCAGACTGCTTAGATATCATTCTTAAATCACCGGGTAAAAAGGGAAAAGCTTCAGCTCTTAATTCAGTTAAAACCCTACACGCCAATCTTCAAAGTTAAAGTCCTTATGTCACCAGTTAAACCTCCACTGCCCTCTTCACTTGCAACACCAAATTATTATAATAATAATAATAATAATAGGAATCATTTGAGAGTGCTTCCAGGGTGAATTCCCCAGTGAAACCTCTGCGCTCTTTCCGCTCCCAGTTGCTGACTTGATATCCTTCCAGCAGAAGTAAATGCATTCCTTTATACATATGTTTATAAGTTTCATTATCTTCCCGCTGAGTCAGACTGCACATGCCCAGGCTTTAACATTGTATTGTTCTGCAAATTACAGAACGATGTGAAATAAAATGACATTTTAATTGTGGATTATACAATATGATATTTGATTATAATAACTTCAGTTTTAACTAACAATAATTCCAATTCCTTCAAAGTGTATCTCTTGTGGTGTAAACGTACAGACAAACTAACACATAATAATAAAATGGTGACAAAACCTTTCCGTTATATTGAAATGAAGAAGAAGTCTTATTTCAGATTTGATTCTAAAAGAAGGTAAATCGTCACAGAGTCAAGCAGTCTGCATCAGAGGGTCTGATATTCACATCTAAACACCAAGAATAGAAGAGGAGGGTCTGAGGCAACCCAGCTAGACAACTTTGGTTCTAAAAACATTCTGAGAACGTTACCATTCACTGCTCTAGGAATGTTTTCAGCGGGAAGTTTTCTTTTGGTTCCCAGAATGCTCTTCTGAAAGGTAGGATAACGTTCTCTAAAAACATTCTTAACATGCTTTTAATAACCTTTTTTAAATGTTTTTAAAACATTGTTAGAACATTATGCCCTACTATTCTTAAAACGTTTTCAGCTGCAAGTTAGATTTGTTTATGTTGCCAGAGTGATTTTATTTATTTTTTAAATGTGACCTCCTGTGTGTCTCTTCAGTCTACAGTCTCTTGTCTGAGTGTCCTTGTTGCCTCAGGTGAGTCCTCTCCTCCTGTGTGTCTCTTCAGTCTACAGTCTCTTGTCTGAGTGTCCTTGTTGCCTCAGGTGAGTCCTCTCCTCCTGTGTCTCTCTTCAGTCTACAGTCTCTTGTCTGAGTGTCCTTGTTGCCTCAGGTGAGTCCTCTCCTCCTGTGTCTCTCTTCAGTCTGCAGTCTCTTGTCTGAGTGTCCTTGTTGCCTCAGATGAGTCCTCTCCTCCTGTGGGTCTCTTCAGTCTGCAGTCTCTTGTCTGAGTGTCCTTGTTGCCTCAGGTGAGTCCTCTCCTCCTGTGGGTCTCTTCAGTCTGCAGTCTCTTGTCTGAGTGTCCTTGTTGCCTCAGGTGAGTCCTCTCCTCCTGTGTCTCTCTTCAGTCTGCAGTCTCTTGTCTGAGTGTCCTTGTTGCCTCAGGTGAGTCCTCTCCTCCTGTGTCTCTCTTCAGTCTGCAGTCTCTTGTTTGAGTGTCCTTGTTGCCTCAGGTGAGTCCTCTCCTCCTGTGTCTCTCTTCAGTCTACAGTCTCTTGTCTGAGTGTCCTTGTTGCCTCAGGTGAGTCCTCTCCTCCTGTGTCTCTCTTCAGTCTGCAGTCTCTTGTCTGAGTGTCCTTGTTGCCTCAGGTGAGTCCTCTCCTCCTGTGTCTCTCTTCAGTCTACAGTCTCTTGTCTGAGTGTCCTTGTTGCCTCAGGTGAGTCCTCTCCTCCTGTCTCTCTTCAGTCTACAGTCTCTTGTCTGAGTGTCCTTGTTGCCTCAGGTGAGTCCTCTCCTCCTGTGTCTCTTCAGTCTGCAGTCTCTTGTCTGAGTGTCCTTGTTGCCTCAGGTGAGTCCTCTCCTCCTGTCTCTCTTCAGTCTGCAGTCTCTTGTCTGAGTGTCCTTGTTGCCTCAGGTGAGTCCTCTCCTCCTGTGTGTCTCTCTTCAGTCTGCAGTCTCTTGTCTGAGTGTCCTTGTTGCCTCAGGTGAGTCCTCTCCTCCTGTGTCTCTCTTCAGTCTACAGTCTCTTGTCTGAGTGTCCTTGTTGCCTCAGGTGAGTCCTCTCCTCCTGTCTCTCTTCAGTCTGCAGTCTCTTGTCTGAGTGTCCTTGTTGCCTCAGGTGAGTCCTCTCCTCCTGTGTGTCTCTCTTCAGTCTGCAGCCTCTTGCCTGAGTGTCCTTGTTGCGTCTGACGCTCCCTTAGAAGTGGCTTGTAAAAGAAGAACCTCTGGTGAACTTGAAATGCTCCCGCAGCATGGTATCATATTCCACAACACTCTCTGTTCCAGCTGCTGGAGGACCACATCGTCACTTTTGTGAAGAGCGAGCTGAAGAAGATCCAGAAGGCTCTGAGTTCAGATTACCCAGAAAGCTTAGCGAGTCAGAGTGAGGATGAGGAGGTGTTGGATGGTGAGGATGAAGAGCAGAGGAGCAGCAGAGAGGCCTTCCTGAGGATCACACTGCACCTCCTGAGGAGCATGGAGCAGGAGGAGCTGGCTGAGCGTCTGCAGAGCAGTAAGAGGACTCATGTAACATGATGGAGAGAGGGTTAGAAACTCTGCTGCTAATGTGCTGCACACACCTGCACCAGTGTGTCCTCGAGGAGCTGATTCAAAGTGCACAGCAGCACCTAGAGCAGGGGTGCCCAACCCCTCGATCGCGATCGACCGGTCGATTCCCAGTCGATCGCGAGATGTGTCTAAAAATAGAACAACAATATTCTGTTTTATCGTTAATGCCCTGTAACATAATCTTCCTGTGCCAGAATAATGCACTTGAACGCATCAACGCTTTGTGATTGGCCGGCGTGACCCCATGTGTCGGGGCGTGGCTGGTGGGCAGCGGGCATTAGTTAGCTGACGTTGTCCGTGTCAACAGGAGTGACAGTCCGCACACACACAAGACCGCAATTATGGCAGAAGGAAAAAAAGCCCAAAATATATAATGTTCACTCCGAGAGGGAGGATGATTATTTTGTATCTATTCCAATTCAAAGTCCATCTGTCTCATCTGCAGTGCGAGCGTGGCTTCATCGAAGAAGGGTCATTTAGGAGCGGCATTTCAAAACAGTGCACAAACGCTACGAGACGGATCTCCCTCCTGATTCTGCCCTACGCTCCAAAAGGGGAGGGGCCTGAGAGGACAGCTAAATGCACAGCAGTCCATTTCCAACAGGCCCAACCACAAGAGCAAGGCTGCTACCAGAGCATCTCATCGTGTCAGTCACGTTCTGGAGAAACACATGAAGTCTCTCAAAGACGGAGAAGTTGTGAAAGAACTATTCCTGGAGGCTGCCGGCGCGCTTTTTGAGGGACAGTAAAAATAACAGAAGCATTTCAACAGGTTTTTGATATAATAAAAACTCAAGTTAGATACCGCTATTAATCAGCTGTACGTTTTAGTTTGAACTTATTCATTATAATTATTGAACAAAATGGTATAAGAATGCAAACATTCAGATCTGTTCTGTTTAAATTGATTATAGTCTATTATCATTCAGGTTTAGAAACTAGTGCTGCTTGCATCCGATTTTAAAGGCATTTATTTTTATACTCTAATAAAATGCAACAAAAAAAGGGTTTGATTTGATTAATGTTGTTTTTTATTGCACTTTGCAGCAGATTCCTGTGTAGCTTCAGATCTGAGTCGTCTTATTAGTGAGCCTCATTTATACTTTTGTAGCAACACTATTTTTAAATAAGGGCAAAGAAAGGGTTCAGAGTCTTTCTTTTTCCTGTGTCATATGTGGCAGCACTGTTCAATGTCTCTGAACACATGACCCACTGTAGTATATGACGTGTGAATGAACTCCAACTCTGTTGTGTAGCTTCAGTGAAATACTTGTGTGTGTGTAGATTAGAAAGAGGTAAGATGAAGGATCTGCAGTATTTGATGAAGTATTCATCGTATGAAGGTCAGTTTTATCCAAGTAGAAGTGTGTATGTACCCGGTAGTAGCTGTCAGTAATCACCTCTCTATTTGGACTGCTAGATCTCGGCAGACTGGCAACTTTAAAAGTAGCTCTCGCTTCAAAAAAGGTTGGGCACTCCTGACCTAGAGGTTCAGAGGCTCAGTGTTCTTGCAGGACCCTCTCACTGATTCCCCTTGTGTGTTCTTTCAGGAACTGCTGCTGCAGCGTGTCAACGTGAACTCAAATCCACCCTGAAGGAGAGGTTCCAGTGTGTGTTTGAGGGCATCGCTAAAGCAGGAAACCCAACCCTTCTGAACCAGATCTACACAGAGCTCTACATCACAGAGGGGGGGTCTGCAGAGGTCAACAAGGAACATGAGGTCAGACAGATTGAAACAGCATCCAGAAAACCAGACAGACCAGAAACAACCATCAGACAAGAAGACCTCTTTAAAGCCTCACCTGGAAGAGATGCACCAATCAGAGCAGTGCTGACAAAGGGCGTGGCTGGCATTGGGAAAACAGTCTTAACACAGAAGTTCACTCTGGACTGGGCTGAAGGCAAAGCCAACCAGGACATCCAGTTCATATTTCCATTCACCTTCAGAGAGCTGAATGTGGTGAGAGAGAACAAGTACAGCTTGGTGGAACTTGTTCATCACTTCTTCTCTGAAACCAGAGACGCAGGAATCTGCAGGTTTGATCAGTTCCCGGTTGTGTTCATCTTTGACGGTCTGGATGAGAGTCGACTTCCTCTGGACTTCCTCAACACTGAGATCCTGACTGATGTCACAGAGTCCACCTCAGTGGATGTGCTGCTGACAAACCTCATCAGGGGGAAGCTGCTTCCCTCTGCTCGCCTCTGGATAACCACACGACCTGCAGCAGCCAATCAGATCCCTCCTGAGTGTGTGGACATGGTGACAGAGGTCCGAGGGTTCACTGACCCACAGAAGGAGGAGTACTTCAGGAAGAGGTTCAGAGATCAGGAGCAGGCCGGCACCATCATCTCCCACATCAAGACCTCACGAAGCCTCCACATCATGTGCCACATCCCAGTCTTCTGCTGGATCTCTGCTTCAGTTCTGGAGGAGGTGTTGAAAACCAGAGAGGGAGGAGAGCTGCCCAAGACCCTGACTGAGATGTACATCCACTTCCTGGTGGTTCAGTCCAAAGTGAAGAACATCAAGTATGATGGAGGAGCTGAGACAGATCCACACTGGAGTCCAGAGAGCAGGAAGATGATGGAGGCTCTGGGGAAACTGGCTTTTGAGCAGCTGCAGAAAGGCAACCTGATCTTCTATGAGTCCGACCTGACAGAGTGTGGCATCGATATCAGAGCAGCCTCAGTGTACTCAGGAGTGTTCACACAGGTCTTTAGAGAGGAGAGAGGACTGTACCAGGACCAGGTGTTCTGCTTCGTCCATCTGAGCGTTCAGGAGTTTCTGGCTGCTCTTCATGTCCATCTGACCTTCATCAACTCTGGAGTCAACCTGCTGGCAGAAGAACCAACAACCTCCCAGCAGTCTGAAGTGTTCAGACCCAAACCTGAACCAACAACCTCCAGGCTGCCTAAAGCCTTCAGAGACAAACCTCAACTCAAACATCTCTACCAGAGTGCTGTGGACCAGGCCTTACAGAGTCCAAACGGAAACCTGGACTTGTTCCTTCGTTTCCTCCTGGGTCTTTCCCTGAAGAACAATCAGAAACTCCTACGAGGCCTGCTGACAGAAACAGGAAGTGGCTCAGCTACCAACAAGAAAACAATCCAGTACATCAAGAGGAAGATCAATAAGACTCCCTCTGCAGAGAGCAGCATCAACCTGTTCCACTGTCTGAAGGAACTGAATGATCGTTCTCTAGTGGAGCGGATCCAATGGTCCCTGAGTTCAGGAAGTCTCTCCACAGATAATCTGTCTCCTGCTCAGTGGTCAGCTCTGGTCTTCATCTTAATGTCATCAGGAGAAGATCTGGACGTGTTTGACCTGAAGAGATACTCTGCTTCAGAGGAGGCTCTTCTGAGGCTGCTGCCAGTGGTCAAAGCCTCCAGGAAGGCTCTGTGAGTACAAAAACATAAAGCTGCAGGGTGCCGTGTTTCTGTGGTGGACCCTGAAGGCAGCATCTCCCTGGTTCTCTCCTCAAGAGGACAAA
>NW_027639510.1:126594-134094 GCF_949606895.1 Notothenia rossii | reverse complement strand
TTCTCATCGAGTTGGTATGGAGATTTTCCCTGTGTGGAATACAGCGCAAGTAGGGACGCGCTTTTCTGCAAAATGTGCAGACATTTCCCCAGCCCAGGAGCTGAAGGTGCATTTACGATGGGTATGTAGACTGGAAGCACAGCGTAACTCGTTGGAGAGACATACAAAAAGCGAGGACCAAGTCCATGAGCAGGTTTGAATGTTACAACCTATTGTTGCTGTTAGTGCAATACAAGAGTAAATATCACAATTTGTGTTCTGTGAAACTGAAAGGAGCGGAGATTAATCTACATATAAAGACGGAGAAAGTAAAGGATAACGTTTATGTTTAAGTTTAGCACCCTCCAAAGAGGCACAAAGTTGGTATTAACTATAATATAAACATGTAGGTTGTGTCCTAATTCGTTTGTAAGCTGTTTTGTAGCTTTGCTGTCTGTTTACAGTTAACATTTGGTAGTATGCTAAAGTGATTCTAATACGAATGGAGCCTAAAGGTATTTGTTATTTTTGTGTCTTTATAGCTCTTACATTGATATTGGAGATTTCAATAAGTTCATATCATCAGTCAAGTCTTCGACCATTATTCAGAGGGAAATGCTACGATGCTTGGCAATGGGCATTATTATATGTTATTATTATAGGCCAGGCCTACCTTAAAGTCCTTTTTCCCCCTGGAAAAAGCTGGCCCACCCTAAAGTACATTTCTGCCTACGCTACTGGCTGCGCAGTGCAGTAATTATAGAACCCTGAAGGCAGGAGAGACTGAAAAGAGTCAAGGGAAGCTTATAAAAGTGAACAGCATTTAATTACGCAAAAGATGCGGTGGTGTACAAATGAAATTGCGAGTGGAGGAGCTCTCCACATGTGACTGTCAGCCGAGGTCAGGGGGTAGAAGAGATCAATTATTGTCCTTCAACAACGCCCACCAAAATCACCGAAGCAGAGACGCGCACCATCTCCCCCGTCTCCATCACCGTGCCTACGTCAACCACCTCCCCTCCTTTCAAGAAAGCATCTGCAGTCTCCGAAGCCTGATAAGGATGTGTGTGTACAAAACGCAACAATCTCTTACTGATATGTGCTGGGTCCAGGCTCAAGGGCGTATGGCACTCTCAACTCTTTCCAGGACAAGCCGGGGCCCTGCCTGCCAGTAGCTTTGCCGATATCTTTGTTGATAGGTAATAGATTAAGAGCGGTGAATCAGCTTAGAAACAGGAAGTGCTCAAACGTTTGTGTGAGTTTATCAAATTTAGCAGTGATGCCATGTCAGCCACAGCTTGTCACAAAAAATCTTACTGATAGTGTATCCAACAAACTTAAACTAGCTTTATTAAATGTCAGGTCTTTGGCAGGAAAAACCTTTTTAATCAATGATTTTATCACTGAGCACAATCTGGATTTTATGTTTTTAACGGAAACTTGGATTGAACAAAATAACAGTGCAGCTGTTATCGAATCAACACCTCCCAACTTTAGTTTGATGAGTCAGGAAATAATGCATAAGAAGGGAGGTGGAGTTGCTATTCTGTTCAATGATTCCCTTCAATGCAGGAAGACATCTTATGGGAACTTTGCTTCTTTTGAATATGTGGCCCTTCAGCTGAAATGCTCCTCTCGAGCTCTGTTCCTAAATATCCACAGACCACCCAAATACTGTGCAAGCTTTGTTGATGACTTTACTGAACTGCTGTCTGTAGTGTGTATTGACTTTGACCGTCTAGTCATTGTTGGTGATTTTAACATCCATGTTGACAACCCCCAGGACAGAGGGGCTAAAGAACTGTTTTGTGTTCTTGATAACTATGGACTGACTCAGCATGTGACGGAGCCCACGTCCTGACCCGGTCCTCATTCTGAGGTCTCTGAGCCGGTCCTCATTCAGAGGTCTCTGACCCGGTCCTCATTCGGAGGTTTCTGACCCGGTCCTCATTCAGAGGTCTCTGACCCGGTCCTCATTCAGAGGTCTCTGACCCGGTCCTCATTCGGAGGTTTCTGACCCGGTCCTCATTCGGAGGTCTCTGACCCGGTCCTCATTCGGAGGTTTCTGACCCGGTCCTCATTCGGAGGTCTCTGACCCGGTCCTCATTCAGAGGTTTCTGACCCGGTCCTCATTCGGAGGTTTCTGACCCGGTCCTCATTCGGAGGTTTCTGACCCGGTCCTCATTCGGAGGTCTCTGACCCGGTCCTCATTCGGAGGTTTCTGAACCTCACATTAAACATTAAATAGCTCTCTTACTCCTTGTTGGTTGGTGAAGGTAATTTGTGCTGAGTTGACAGAACCAGTTTGAGCCCAGACTGAACCATCAACCAGCATCTTGAGTTCTTTTCTCTGTGACCTCTGACCCCACTGTGACCTCTGACCCCGAAGAGCCTCCACACACGGCCTCAGGACTTCTACTGTGGTTTTCCAACAGCTCTTAAAATCAGATCAAATTAAACTTTATTGATAGCTGCAGGGAGTCGAGCAGCTGCACTGACAACAGAGAAAACTCAAATAATAAAGTTTAGTTTTTTTTACAGATAGCAGATAACAGCTTACCCCTGAACTGAGAGGGGGGGGGGGGGGGGGGGGGGGGGTAACATCTGGTCCCAGTCTGTGTTTCTGTGTTTCTCCTCCTGATGCTCAGTTCTCCTTTTGATTTCCTATGTGTAATTATTATTCCACACATCACACTGTGCGGTAGAGCTGCAGCAGGAAGCCTTCCTGTCGGATCAGAACAACGTAGTGATTACTGAGCGCTGATTACAAGGACCTGGATGGGCTGTTGCTCAGGGGCACTACAGCAGCCTGAACCCCCAGCGTGTGCTAACAGGTAGCAGCAGGACGTCCCACACTCTGTTTACACCAACTGCAGGAATTTTAACAGTGATCTCATGTGGAAACACACACACACACACACACACACACACACACACACACACACACACACACACACACCATTTACATGCACTAAAAACAATAGAACTACAGGAGAGGGAGCAGCACGGAAAGCTTTAAAACTGTCTGGTCAGAAAATGAAATGAATTTATGAAGGAACAGTGGTTAGAGAGGGAACAGTGGTTAGAGAGGGAACAGTGGTTAGAGAGGGAACAGTGGTTAGAGAGGGAACAGTGGTTAGAGAGGGAACAGGGAACAGTGGTTAGAGAGGGAACAGTGGTTAGAGAGGGAACAGTGGTTAGAGAGGGAACAGTGGTTAGAGAGGGAACAGGGAACAGTGGTTAGAGTGGGAACAGTGGTTAGAGAGGGAACAGTGGTTAGAGAGGGAACAGTGGTTAGAGAGGGAACAGGGAACAGTGGTTAGAGACGGAACAGTGGTTAGAGAGGGAACAGTGGTTAGAGAGGGAACAGTGGTTAGAGAGGGAACAGGGAACAGTGGTTAGAGAGGGAACAGTGGTTAGAGAGGGAACAGGGAACAGTGGTTAGAGAGGGAACAGTGGTTAGAGAGGGAACAGTGGTTAGAGAGGGAACAGGGAAAAGTGGTTAGAGAGGGAACAGTGGTTAGAGAGGGAACAGGGAACAGTGGTTAGAGAGGGAACAGTGGTTAGAGAGGGAACAGTGGTTAGAGAGGGAACAGGGAAAAGTGGTTAGAGAGGGAACAGTGGTTAGAGAGGGAACAGGGAAAAGTGGTTAGAGAGGGAACAGTGGTTAGAGACGGAACAGTGGTTAGAGAGGGAACAGGGAACAGTGGTTAGAGAGGGAACAGTGGTTAGAGAGGGAACAGGGAAAAGTGGTTAGAGAGGGAACAGGGAACAGTGGTTAGAGAGGGAACAGGGAACAGTGGTTAGAGAGGGAACAGTGGTTAGAGAGGGAACAGTGAACAGTGGTTAGAGAGGGAACAGGGAACAGTGGTTAGAGAGGGAACAGGGAACAGTGGTTAGAGAGGGAACAGTGGTTAGAGAGGGAACAGTGAACAGTGGTTAGAGAGGGAACAGTGAACAGTGGTTAGAGAGGGAACAGTGGTTAGAGAGGGAACAGTGGTTAGAGAGGGAACAGGGAACAGTGTTTAGAGAGGGAACAGTGGTTAGAGTGGGAACAGTGGTTAGAGAGGGAACAGGGAACAGTGTTTAGAGAGGGAACAGTGGTTAGAGAGGGAACAGTGGTTAGAGAGGGAACAGTGAACAGTGGTTAGAGAGGGAACAGGGAACAGTGGTTAGAGAGGGAACAGGGAACAGTGGTTAGAGAGGGAACAGGGAACAGTGTTTAGAGAGGGAACGGGGAACAGTGGTTAGAGAGGGAACAGGGAACAGTGGTTAGAGAGGGAACAGTGGTTAGAGAGGGAACAGGGAACAGTGGTTAGAGAGGGAACAGGGAACAGTGGTTAGAAAGGGAACAGTGGTTAGAGAGGGAACAGGGAACAGTGGTTAGAGAGGGAACAGTGGTTAGAGAGGGAACATTGGTTAGAGAGGGAACAGGGAACAGTGGTTAGAGAGGGAACAGGGAACAGTGGTTAGAGAGGGAACAGTGGTTAGAGAGGGAACAGGGAACAGTGGTTAGAGAGGGAACAGTGGTTAGAGAAGGAACAGTGGTTAGAGAGGGAACAGTGGTTAGAGAGGGAACAGTGGTTAGAGAGGGAACAGTGGTTAGAGAGGGAACAGTGGTTAGAGAGGGAACAGTGGTTAGAGAGGGAACAGTGGTTAGAGAGGGAACAGTGGTTAGAGAGGGAACAGTGGTTAGAGAGGGAACAGGGAACAGTGGTTAGAGAGGGAACAGTGGTTAGAGAGGGAACAGTGGTTAGAGAGGGAACAGGGAACAGTGGTTAGAGAGGGAACAGTGGTTAGAGAGGGAACAGGGAACAGTGGTTAGAGAGGGAACAGTGGTTAGAGAGGGAACAGTGGTTAGAGAGGGAACAGTGGTTAGAGAGGGAACAGGGAACAGTGGTTAGAGAGGGAACAGTGGTTAGAGTGGGAACAGTGGTTAGAGTGGGAACAGTGGTTAGAGAGGGAACAGTGGTTAGAGAGGGAACAGTGGTTAGAGAGGGAACAGTGGTTAGAGAGGGAACAGGGAACAGTGGTTAGAGAGGGAACAGGGAACAGTGGTTAGAGAGGGAACAGGGAACAGTGGTTAGAGAGGGAACAGTGGTTAGAGAGGGAACAGGGAACAGTGGTTAGAGAGGGAACAGTGGTTAGAGAGGGAACAGTGGTTAGAGAGGGAACAGTGGTTAGAGAGGGAACAGGGAACAGTGGTTAGAGAGGGAACAGTGGTTAGAGAGGGAACAGTGGTTAGAGAGGGAACAGTGGTTAGAGAGGGAACAGTGGTTAGAGAGGGAACAGGGAACAGTGGTTAGAGAGGGAACAGGGAACAGTGGTTAGAGAGGGAACAGTGGTTAGAGAGGGAACAGTGGTTAGAGTGGGAACAGGGAACAGTGGTTAGAGAGGGAACAGTGGTTAGAGAGGGAACAGTGGTTAGAGAGGGAACAGTGGTTAGAGAGGGAACAGTGGTTAGAGAGGGAACAGGGAACAGTGGTTAGAGAGGGAACAGTGGTTAGAGTGGGAACAGTGGTTAGAGAGGGAACAGTGAACAGTGGTTAGAGAGGGAACAGGGAACAGTGGTTAGAGAGGGAACAGTGGTTAGAGAGGGAACACGGAACAGTGGTTAGAGAGGGAACAGGGAACAGTGGTTAGAGAGGGAACAGTGGTTAGAGTGGGAACAGTGGTTAGAGAGGGAACAGTGGTTAGAGAGGGAACAGGGAACAGTGGTTAGAGAGGGAACAGTGGTTAGAGAGGGAACAGGGAACAGTGGTTAGAGAAGGAACAGTGGTTAGAGAGGGAACAGTGGTTAGAGAGGGAACAGTGGTTAGAGAGGGAACAGTGGTTGGAGAGGGAACAGTGGTTAGAGAGGGAACAGTGGTTAGAGAGGGAACACGGAACAGTGGTTAGAGAGGGAACAGTGGTTGGAGAGGGAACAGTGGTTAGAGAGGGAACAGTGGTTAGAGAGGGAACAGTGAACAGTGGTTAGAGAGGGAACAGTGAACAGTGGTTAGAGAGGGAACAGTGGTTAGAGAGGGAACAGGGAACAGTGGTTAGAGAGGGAACAGTGGTTAGAGAGGGAACAGGGAACAGTGGTTAGAGAGGGAACAGTGGTTAGAGAGGGAACAGTGGTTAGAGAGGGAACAGTGGTTAGAGAGGGAACAGGGAACAGTGGTTAGAGAGGGAACAGTGGTTAGAGAGGGAACAGGGAACAGTGGTTAGAGAGGGAACAGTGGTTAGAGAGGGAACAGTGGTTAGAGAGGGAACACGGAACAGTGAGTCTGAGTGGTCTGCTCTCCTTTGGGGGGGGGGGGCTGAAGGGGGGTCAGCTAATCATTCATGATGTGTGATAAAGAACGTTTCCCCAGCAGCGTCCTGTTGTTCTGATTGGACGGAAACGTCAGGGTGTAGAACTCATTATTATCTTTGCGTCTGTACTGATGAGACACTTCTGCTGCAAGTACTTCAAACCTTCCTGACTCCAGGGGACAAGTGAGGACTCGAGTCACAAAAACACTCTGGACTGAATCAGGAAAGACTTGCAACTCGACCTGGGCTTCAAAAGCAGTGACTCGTGACTTCAACACCAGTGACTCGTGACTTCAACACCAGTGACTCGTGACTTCAACACCAGTGACTCGTGACTTCAACACCAGTGACTTGTGACTTCAACACCAGTGACTTGTGACTTCAACACCAGTGACTCGTGACTTAAACACCAGTGACTCATGACTTCAACACCAGTGACTTGTGACTTCAACACCAGTGACTCGTGACTTCAACACCAGTGACTCGTGACTTCAACACCAGTGACTCGTGACTTCAACACCAGTGACTCCTGACTTCAACACCAGTGACTTGTGACTTCAACACCAGTGACTCATGACTTCAACACCAGTGACTTGTGATTTCAACACCAGTGACTCGTGACTTCAACACCAGTGACTCGTGACTTCAACACCAGTGACTTGTGACTTCAACACCAGTGACTCGTGACTTCAACACCAGTGACTCGTGACTTCAACACCAGTGACTCGTGACTTCAACACCAGTGACTCGTGACTTCAACACCAGTGACTCCTGACTTCAACACCAGTGACTTGTGACTTCAACACCAGTGACTCATGACTTCAACACCAGTGACTTGTGATTTCAACACCAGTGACTCGTGACTTCAACACCAGTGACTCGTGACTTCAACACCAGTGACTTGTGACTTCAACACCAGTGACTCGTGACTTCAACACCAGTGACTTGTGACTTCAACACCAGTGACTCGTGACTTCAACACCAGTGACTCGTGACTTCAACACCAGTGACTCGTGACTTCAACACCAGTGACTCGTGACTTCAACACCAGTGACTCGTGACTTCAACACCAGTGACTTGTGACTTCAACACCAGTGACTTGTGACTTCAACACCAGTGACTCGTGACTTCAACACCAGTGACTTGTGACTTCAACACCAGTGACTTGTGACTTCAACACCAGTGACTTGTGACTTCAACACCAGTGACTTGTGACTTCAACAC